>NW_026735246.1:0-150000 GCF_949786415.1 Peromyscus eremicus | reverse complement strand
TTGCAGGGAACAGACGCGAGTGCTATTTGCACTGTGTATGGCAATGGGCGCGCAATAGTGACTTTCCTTTCCAGAAAACAACTCTTGTGCGTAGGACCAGAAACTGCATGTGATTCAACTCCATTTAGGACTAGGAAACAAACGCTAGCTTGCCGTCCAAGAAACACACTCTGCTTTAGAGAAAAGAACACTCTTCTACTCTACTGTGTTTCTTATAGGGCCAGAACAGTGAGCTTGCTCAGAACATAAGAACTGAGCTTCCTACGCGCACGGGCCATATCTAGTTCAACTCTGCTTAGGAAACTGACAAGAACAGTAGCTCCTCTTCAGTCCGATACACTGTACTTGCTGGGAACAGACGCCAGGGCTATTTGCACTGTGTATGTCAATGGGAGCACAATAGTGACTCGTCTTACCAGAAAATAACTCTTATCGTAGGACCAGAAACTGCATGTGTTTCAACTCCATTTCAGACTGGGAAACAAATGCTAGATCGCCTTACAAGAAACAAACTCTGCTTTTGAGAAAAGAACACTCTTCTACTCTACTGTGTTTCCCATAGGGCCAGAACAGTGAGCTTGCTCAGAAAAAAAGAACTGTGCTTCCTACACACACGGGCCATATCTAGATCAACTCTGCTTAGGAAACTGAGAAGAACAGTAGATCCTCTTCAGTCCAATACACTATACTTGCTAGGAACAGACGGGAGTGCTATTTGCACTGTGTATGGCAATGGGAGTGCAATAGTGACTTTCCTTACCAGAAAACAACTCTTGCTCGTAGGACCAGAAACTGCATGTGATTCAACTCCATTTAAGACTGGGAAACAAACGCTTGCTCGCCTTACAAGATACACACTCTGCTTTTGAGAAAAGAGCATTCTTCTACTCTACTGTGTTTCCTATAGGGCCAGAACAGTGAGCTTGTTCAGAACAAAAGAACTGTGCTTCCTACACACGGGCCATATCTAGTTCACCTCTGCTTAGGAACCTGACAAGAACAGTAGCTCCTCTTCAGTCCGGTACACTGTACTTGCTGGGAACAGACGCGAGTGCTATTTGCACTGTATATGGCAATAGGAGTGAAATAGTGACTTTCCTTACCAGAAAACAACTCTTGCTCGTAGGACCAGAAACTGCATGTGATTCAACTCCATTTAGGACTGGCAAACAAACGCTAGCTCGCATTACAAGAAACACAGTCGACTTTGGAGAAAAGAGCACTCTTCTACTCTACTGTGTTTCCTATGGGGTCCAAACAGTGAGCTTGCTCAGAACAAAAAAAATTGTGCTTCCTACACACACGGCAATATCTAGTTCAAGTCTGCTTAGGAACCTGACAAGAACAGTAGATCCTCTTCAGGCCAATACACTGTACTTGCTGGCAACAGACGCCAGTGCTATTTGTCCTGTGTATGGCAATGGCAGCGCAATAGTGACTTTCCTTACCAGAAAACAACTCTTGCTCATAGGACCAGAAACGGCATGATATTCTACTCCATTTAAGACTGGGAAACAAACGCTAGCTCGCCTTACAAGAAACACACTCTGCTTTAGAGAAAGGAGCACTCTTCTACTCTACTGTGATTCCTATGGGGTCCAAACAGTGAGCTTGCTCAGAACAAAAGAACTGAGCTTCCTACACACACGGGCCATATCAAGTTCAACTCTGCATAGGAAACTGACAAGAACAGTAGCTCCTCTTCAGTCCGATACACTGTACTTGCTGGGAACAGACGACAGGGCTATTTGCACTGTGTATGTCAATGGGAGCGCAATAGTGACTTTCCTTACCAGAAAACAACTCTTGCTCATAGGACCAGTAACTGCATGTGATTCAACTCCATTTAAGACTGGGAAACAAATGCTACCTCGCCTTACATGAAACACACTCTGCTTTTGAGAAAAGAACACTCTTCTACTCTACTGTGTTTCCCATAGGGCCAGAACAGTGAGCTTGCTCAGAACAAAAGAACTGTGCTTCCTATACACACGGGCCATAATTAGTTCAACTCTGCTTAGGAAACTGACAAGAACAGTAGCTCCTCTTCAGTCCAATACACTATAATTGCTAGGAACAGACGGGAGTGCTATTTGCACGGGTATGGCAATGGGAGCGCAATAGTGACTTTCCTTACCAGAAAACAACTCTTGCTCGTAGGACCAGAAACTTCATGTGATTCAACTCCATTTAGGACTGGGAAAAAAACGCTAGCTTGCCTTACAAGAAACACACCCTGCTTTTGAGAAAAGAGCACTCTTCTACTCTACTGTGTTTCCTATAGGGCCAGAGCAGTGAGCTTGCTCAGAACAAAAGAACTGTGCTTCCTACACACGGGCCATATCTAGTTCAACTCTGCTTAGGAAACTGACAAGAACAGTAGGTCCTCTTCCGTCTGATACACTGTATTTGCTGGAAACAGTCGCCAGTGCTATTTGCACTGTATATGGCAATGGGAGCGCAATAGGGACTTTCCTTACCAGAAAACAACTCTTGCTCGTAGGACCAGAAACTGCATGTGATTCAACTCCATTTAAGACTGGGAAACAAATGCTACCTCGCCTTACATGAAACACACTCTGCTTTTTAGAAAAGTGCACTCTTCTACTCTACTGTGTTTCCTATGGGGTCCGAACAGTGAGCTTGCTCAGAACAAAAGAACTATGCTTCCTACACACATGGGCAATATCTAGTTCACCTCTGCTTAGGAAACTGAAAAGAACAGTAGATCCTATTCAGTCCAATACACTGTACTTGCTGGGAACAGACGTGAGTGCTATTTGCACTGTGTATGGCAATGGGAGCACAATAGTGACTCTTCTTACCAGAAAACAACTCTTGCTCGTAGGACCAGAAACTGCATGTGATTCAACTCCATTTAGGACTGGGAAACAAACGCTAGCTCGCCTTACAAGAAACACACTCTGCCTTTGAGAAAAGAGCATTCTTCTACTCTACTGTGTTTCCTATAGGGCCAGAACAGTGAGCTTGTTTAGAACAAAAGAACTGTGCTTCCTACACACGGGCCATATCTAGTTCACCTCTGCTTAGGAACCTGACAAGAACAGTAGCTCCTCTTCAGTCCGGTACACTGTACTTGCTGGGAACAGACCCGAGTGCTATTTGCACTGTATATGGCAATAGGAGTGCAATAGTGACTTTCCTTACCAGAAAACAACTCTTGCTCGTAGGACCAGAAACTGCATGTGATTCAACTCCATTTAGGAGTAGGAAACAAACGCTAGCTCGCCTTACAAGAAACACAGTCGACTTTTGAGAAAAGAGCACTCTTCTACTCTACTGTGTTTCCTATGGGGTCCAAACAGTGAGCTTGCTCAGAACAAAAAAAATTGTGCTTCCTACACACACGGCCATATCTAGTTCAAGTCTGCTTAGGAACCTGACAAGAACAGTAGATCCTCTTCAGTCCAATACACTCTACTTGCTGGCAACAGACTCCAGTGCTATTTGTCCTGTGTATGGCAATGGCAGCGCAATAGTGACTTTCCTTACTAGAAAACAACTCTTGCTCATAGGACCAGAAACAGCATGATATTCTACTCCATTTAGGACTGGGAAACAAACGCTAGCTCGCCTTACAAGAAACACACTCTGCTTTAGAGAAAGGAGCAGACTTCTACTCTACTGTGTTCCCTATGGGGTCCAAACAGTGAGCTTGCTCAGAACAAAAGAACTGTGCTTCCTACACACACGGACCATATGTAGTTCAACTCTGCTTAGGAACCTGACAAGAACAGTAGCTCCTCTTCAGTCCAACACTGTACTTGCAGGGAACAGACGTGAGTGCTATTTGCACTGTGTATGGCAATGGGCGCGCAATAGTTACTTTCCTTACCAGAAAACAACTCTTGTGCGTAGGACCAGAAACTGCATGTGATTCAACTCCATTTAGGACTAGGAAACAAACGCTAGCTTGCCCTACAAGAAACACACTCTGCTTTAGAGAAAAGAACACTCTTCTACTCTACTGTGTTTCTTATAGGGCCAGAACAGTGAGCTTGCTCAGAACATAAGAACTGAGCTTCCTACGCACACGGGCCATATCTAGTTCAACTCTGCTTAGGAAACTGACAAGAACAGTAGCTCCTCTTCACTCCGATACACTGTACTTGCTGGGAACAGACGCCAGGGCTATTTGCACTGTGTATGTCAATGGGAGCACAATAGTGACTCGTCTTACCAGAAATTAACTCTTATCGTAGGACCAGAAACTGCATGTGTTTCAACTCCATTTCAAACTGGGAAACAAATGCTACCTCGCCTTACAAGAAACAAACTCTGCTTTTGAGAAAAGAACACTCTTCTACTCTACTGTGTTTCCCATAGGGCCAGAACAGTGAGCTTGCTCAGAAAAAAAGAACTGTGCTTCCTACACACACGGGCCATACCTAGATCAACTCTGCTTAGGAAACTGAGAAGAACAGTAGATCCTCTTCAGTCCAATACACTATACTTGCTAGGAACAGACTGGAGTGCTATTTGCACTGTGTATGGCAATGGGAGTGCAATAGTGACTTTCCTTACCAGAAAACAACTCTTGCTCGTAGGACCAGAAACTGCATGTGATTCAACTCCATTTAAGACTGGGAAACAAACGCTTGCTCGCCTTACAAGATACACACTCTGCTTTTGAGAAAAGAGCATTCTTCTACTCTACTGAGTTTCCTATAGGGCCAGAACAGTGAGCTTGTTCAGAACAAAAGAACTGTGCTTCCTACACACGGGCCATATCTAGTTCACCTCTGCTTAGGAACCTGACAAGAACAGTAGCTCCTCTTCAGTCCGGTACACTGTACTTGCTGGGAACAGACGCGAGTGCTATTTGCACTGTATATGGCAATAGGAGTGCAATAGTGACTTTCCTTACCAGAAAACAACTCTTGCTCGTAGGACCAGAAACTGCATGTGATTCAACTCCATTTAGGACTGGCAAACAAACGCTAGCTCGCCTTACAAGAAACACAGTCGACTTTGGAGAAAAGAGCACTCTTCTACTCTACTGTGTTTCCTATGGGGTCCAAACAGTGAGCTTGCTCAGAACAAAAGAACTGAGCTTCCTACACCACGGGCCATATCAAGTTCAACTCTGCATAGGAAACTGACAAGAACAGTAGCTCCTCTTCAGTCCGATACACTGTACTTGCTGGGAACAGACGACAGGGCTATTTGCACTGTGTATGTCAATGGGAGCGCAATAGTGACTTTCCTTACCAGAAAACAACTCTTGCTCATAGGACCAGTAACTGCATGTGATTCAACTCCATTTAAGACTGGGAAACAAATGCTACCTCGCCTTACATGAAACACACTCTGCTTTTGAGAAAAGAACACTCTTCTACTCTACTGTGTTTCCCATAGGGCCAGAACAGTGAGCTTGCTCAGAACAAAAGAACTGTGCTTCCTATACACACGGGCCATAATTAGTTCAACTCTGCTTAGGAACCTGACAAGAACAGTAGCTCCTCTTCAGTCCAACACTGTACTTGCAGGGAACAGAGGCGAGTGCTATTTGCACTGTGTATGGCAATGGGCGCGCAATAGTTACTTTCCTTACCAGAAAACAACTCTTGTGCGTAGGACCAGAAACTGCATGTGATTCAACTCCATTTAGGACTAGGAAACAAACGCTAGCTTGCCCTACAAGAAACACACTCTGCTTTAGAGAAAAGAACACTCTTCTACTCTACTGTGTTTCCTATAGGGCCAGAACAGTGAGCTTGCTCAGAACATAAGAACTGAGCCTCCTACGCACACGGGCCATATCTAGTTCAACTCTGCTTAGGAAACTGACATGAACAGTAGCTCCTCTTCAGTCCGATACACTGTACTTGCTGGAAACAGAAGCCAGGGCTATTTGCACTGTGTATGTCAATGGGAGCGCAATAGTGACTTTCCTTACCAGAAAACAACTCTTGCTCATAGGACCAGTAACTGCATGTGATTCAACTCCATTTAAGACTGGGAAACAAATGCGACCTCGCCTTACATGAAACACACTCTGCTTTTGAGAAAAGAGCACTCTTCTACTCTACTGTGTTTCCTATGGGGTCCGAACAGTGAGCTTGCTCAGAACAAAAGAACTGTGCTTCCTACACACATGGGCAATATCTAGTTCACCTCTGCTTAGGAAACTGAAAAGAACAGTAGATCCTATTCAGTCCAATACACTGTACTTGCTGGGAACAGATGCGAGTGCTATTTGCACTGTGCATGGCAATGGGAGCACAATAGTGACTCGTCTTACCAGAAAACAACTCTTGCTCGTAGGACCAGAAACTGCATGTGTCTCAACTCCATTTAGGACTGGGAAACAAACTCTAGCTCGCCTTACAAGAAACACACTCTGCTTTTGAGAAAAGAGCACTCTTCTATTCTACTGTGTTTCCTATAGGGCCAGAAGAGTGAGCTTGCTCAGAACAAAAGAATTGTGCTTCCTACACACACGGGCCATATCTAGTTCAATTCTGCTTAAATAACTAACAAGAACAGTAGCTCCTCTTCAGTCCGATACACTGTACTTGCTGGGATCAGAAGCGAGTGCTATTTGCACTGTGTATGGCAATGGGAGCACAATCGTGACTTTCCTTACCAGAAAACATCTCTTGTTCGTAGGACCAGAAACTGCATGTGATTCAACTCCATTTAGGACTAGGAAACAAACGCTAGCTATCCTTAAAAGAAACACACTCTGCTTTAGAGAAAAGAGCACTCTTCTACTCTACTGTGTTTCCTATAGGGCCAGAACAGTGAGCTTGCTCAGAACATAATAACTGTGCTTCCTACACACACGGGCCATATCTAGTTCAACTCTGCTTAGGAACCTGAACAAGAACAGTAGATCCCCTTTAGTCCAATACACTGTACTTGCTGGGAACAGACGCCAGTGCTATTTGCCCTGTGTATGGCAATGGCAGCGCAATAGTGAGTATTCTTACCATAAAACAACTCTTGCACATAGGACCAGAAACTGCAAGTGTTTCACCTCCATTTAGGACTGGGAAACAAACGCTAGCTCGCCTTACAAGATACACACTCTGCTTTAGAGAAAAGAGCATTCTTCTACTCTACTGTGTTTCCTATAGGGCCAGAACAGTGAGCTTGCTCAGAACAAAAGAACTGTGCTTCCTACACACGGGCCATATCTAGTTCACCTCTGCTTAGGAAACTGACAAGAACAGTAGCTCCTCTTCAGTCCAATACCCTGTACTTGCTGGGAACAGACGCGAGTGCTATTTGTACTGCATATGGCAATAGGAGTGCAATAGTGACTTTCCTTACCAGAAAACAACTCTTGCTCGTAGGACCAGAAACTGCATGTGATTCAACTCCATTTAGGAGTAGGAAACAAACGCTAGCTCGCCTTACAAGAAACACAGTCGGCTTTTGAGAAAAGAGCACTCTTCTACTCTACTGTGTTTCCTATGGGGTCCAAACAGTGAGCTTGCTCAGAACAAAAAAAATTGTGCTTCCTACACACACAGCCATATCTAGTTCAAGTCTGCTTAGGAACCTGACAAGAACAGTAGATCCTCTTCAGTCCAATACACTGTACTTGCTGGCAACAGACGCCAGTGCTATTTGTCCTGTGTATGGCAATGGCATCGCAATAGTGACTTTCCTTACCAGAAAACAACTCTTGCTCATAGGACCAGAAACGGCATGATATTCTACTCCATTTAGGACTGGGAAACAAACGCTGGCTCGCCTTACTAGAAACACACTCTGCTTTAGAGAAAGGAGCACTATTCTACTCTACTGTGTTTCCTATGGGGTCCAAACAGTGAGCTTGCTCAGAACAAAAGAACTGTGCTTCCTATACACACGGACCATATGTAGTTCAACTCTGCTTAGGAACCTGACAAGAACAGTAGCTCCTCTTCAGTCCAACACTGTACTTGCAGGGAACAGACACGAGTGCTATTTGCACTGTGTATGGCAATGGGCGTGCAATAGTGACTTTCCTTACCAGAAAACAACTCTTGTGCGTAGGACCAGAAACTGCATGTGATTCAACTCCATTTAGGACAAGAAAACAAACGCTAGCTTGCCCTACAAGAAACACACTCTGCTTTAGAGAAAAGAACACTCTTCTACTCTACTGTGTTTCCTATAGGGCCAGAACAGTGAGCTTTCTCAGAACATAAGAACTGAGCTTCCTACGCACACGGGCCATATCTAGTTCAACTCTGCTTAGGAAACTGACAAGAACAGTAGCTCCTCTTCAGTCCTATACACTATACTTGCTAGGAACAGACGGGAGTGCTATTTGCACTGTGTATGGCAATGGGAGCGCAATAGTGACTTTCCTTACCAGAAAACAACTCTTGCTCATAGGACCAGAAACTGCATGTGATTCAACTCCATTTAGGACTGGGAAACAAACGCTAGCTCGCCTTACAAGAAACACACTGTGCTTTTGAGAAAAGAGCACTCTTCTACTCTACTGTGTTTCTTATGTGTTCGAACAGTGAGCTTGCTCAGAACAAAAAAATTGTGCTTCCTACACACACGGCCATATCTAGTTCAAGTCTGCTTAGGAACCTGACAATAACAGTAGCTCCTCTTCAGTCCAATACACTGTACTTGCTGGCAACAGATGCCAGTGCTATTTGTCCTGTGTTTGGCAATGGCAGCGCAATAGTGACTTTCCTTACCAGAAACCAACTCTTGCTCATAGTACCAGAAACTGCATGTGTTTCAACTCCATTTAGGACTGGGAAACAAACGCTAGCTCCCCTTACAAGAAACACACTCTGCTTTAGAAAAAAGAGCACTCTTCTACAATACTGTGTTTCCTATGGGGTCCAAACAGTGAGCTTGCTCAGAACAAAAGAACTGTGCTTCCTACACACACACGGACCATATGTAGTTCAACTCTGCTTAGGAACCTGACAAGAACAGTAGCTCCTGTTCAGTCCAACACTGTACTTGCTGGGAACAGACGCGAGTGCTTTTTGCACTGTGTATGGCAATGGGAGCACAATCGTGACTTTCCTTACCAGAAAACAACTCTTGTTCGTAGGACCAGAAACTGCATGTGATTCAACTCTATTTAGGACTAGGAAACAAACACTAGCTTGCCTTACAAGAAACACACTCTGCTTTAGAGAAAAGAGCACTCTTCTACTCTACTGTGTTTCCTATACGGCCAGAACAGTGAGCTTGCTCAGAATATAATAACTGTGCTTCCTACACACACGGGTCATATCTAGTTCAACTCTGCTTAGGAACCTGACAAGAACAGTAGATCCCATTTAGTCCAATACACTGCTCTTGCTGGGAACAGACGCCAGTGCTATTTGTCCTGTGTATGGCAATGGCAGTGCAATAGTGACTATTCTTACCATAAAACAACTCTTGCTCATAGGACCAGAAACTGCATGTGTTTCACCTCCATTTAGGACTGGGAAACAAACGCTAGCTTGCCTTACAAGATACACACTCTGCTTTAGAGAAAAGAGCATTCTTCTACTCTACTGTGTTTCCTATAGGGCCAGAACAGTGAGCTTGCTCAGAACATAAGAACTGTGCTTCCTACACACGGGCCATATCTAGTTCACCTCTGCTTAGGAAACTGACAAGAACAGTAGCTCCACTTCAGTCCGATACACTGTACTTGCTGGGAACAGACGCGAGTGCTATTTGCACTGCATATGGCAATAGGAGTGCAATAGGGACTTTCCTTACCAGAAAACAACTCTTGCTCGTAGGACCAGAAAGTGCATGTGATTCAACTCCATTTAGGACTGGCAAACAAATGCTAGCTCGCCTTACATCAAACACACTCTGCTTTTGAGAAAAGAGTACTCTTCTACTCTACTGTGTTTCCTATACGGCCAGAACAGTGACCTTGCTCAACACATAATAACTGTACTTCCTACACACATGGGCCATATCTAGGTCAACTCTGCTTAGGAAACTGACAAGAACAGTAGATCCTCTTCAGTCCTATACACTGTACTTGCTGGGAACAGACGCCAGTGCTATTTGCACTGTGTATGGCAATGGGAGTTCAATAGTGACTTTCCTTACCAGAAAACAACTCTTGCTCATATGACCAGAAACTGCATGTGATTCAACTCCATTTAGGACTGGGAAACAAACGCGACCTCGCCTTACATGAAACACACTCTGCTTTAGAGAAAAGAGCACTCTTCTACTCTACTGTGTTTCCTATGGGGTCCGAACAGTGAGCTTGCTCAGAACAAAAGAACTGTGCTTCCTACACACATGGGCCATATAGTTCACCTCTGCTTAGGAAACTGAAAACAACAGTAGATCCTACTCAGTCCAATACACTGTACTTGCTGGGAACAGACTCGAGTGCTATTTGCACTGTGTATGGCAATGGGAGCACAATAGTGACTTTCCTTACCAGAAAACAACTCTTGCTCATAGGACCAGAAACTGCATGTGATTCAACTCCATTTAGGACTGGGAAACAAACGCTAGCTCGCCTTACAAGAAACACAGTCTGCTTTTGAGAAAAGAGCACTCTTCCACTCTACTGTGTTTCCTATGGGGTCCAAACAGTGAGCTTGCTCAGAACAAAAAAAATTGTGCTTCCTATACACACGGCCATATCTAGTTCAAGTCTGCTTAGGAACCTGACAAGAACAGTAGATCCTCTTCAGTCCAATACACTGTACTTGCTGGCAACAGACGCCAGTGCTATTTGTCCTGTGTATGGCAAGGCAGCACAATAGTGACTTTCCTTAATAGAAAACAACTCTTGCTCATAGTACCAGGAACTGCATGGGATTAAACTCCATTTAGGACTGAGAAAAAAACACTAGCTTGCCTTACAAGAAACACACTCTGCTTTAGAGAATGGAGCACTCATCTAGTCTACTGTGTTTCCTATGGGGTCCAAACAGTGAGCTTGCTCAGAACAAAAGAACTGTGCTTCCTACACACACGGACCATATGTAGTTCAACTCTGCTTAGGAACCTGACAAGAACAGTAGCTCCTCTTCAGTCCAACACTGTACTTGCTGGGAACAGACGCGAGTGCTATTTGCACTGTGTATGGCAATGGGAGCGCAATAGTGACTTTCCTTACCAGAAAACAACTCTTGTTCGTAAGACCAGAAACTGCATGTGATTCAACTCCATTTAGGACTGGGAAACAAACACTAGCTCGCCTTAAAAGAAACACAGTCTGCTTTTGAGAAAAGAGCACTCTTCTACTCTACTGTGTTTCTTATGGGGTCCAAACAGTGAGCTTGCTTAGAACAAAAAAAATTGTGCTTCCTATACACACGGCCATATCTAGTTCAAGTCTGCTTAGGAACCTGACAAGAACAGTAGATCCTCTTCAGTCCAATACACTGTACTTGCTGGCAACAGACGCCAGTGCTATTTGTCCTGTTTATGGCAATGGCAGCGCAATAGTGACTTTGCTTACCAGAAAACAACTCTTGCTCATAGTACCAGAAACTTCATGGGATTCAACTCCATTTAGGACTGGCAAACAAACGCTAGCTCGCCTTACAAGAAACACACTCTGCTTTAGAGAAAGGAGCACTCTTCTAGTCTACAGTGTTTCCTATGGGGTCCAAACAGTGAGCTTGCTCAGAACAAAAGAACTGTGCTTCCTACACACATGGGCCATATCTAGTTCAACTCTGCTTAGAAAACTGAAAAAAAAACAGTAGATCCTCTTCAGTCCAATACACTGTACTTGCTGGGAACAGACGCGAGTGCTATTTGTACTGTGTAGGGCAATTGGAGCACAATAGTGACTCGTCTTACCAGAAAACAACTCTTGCTCATAGGACAAAAAACTGCATGTGACTCAACTACCTTTAGGACTGGAAATCAAACTCTAGCTTGCCTTACGAGAAACACAGTCTGCTTTTGAGAAAAGAACACTCGTCTACTCTACTGCGTTTCCCACAGGGCTAGAAAAATGAGCTTGCTCAGAACAAAAGAACTGTGCTTCCTGAACACACGGGGCATATCTAGTTCAACTCTGCTTAGGAAACTGACAAGAACAGTAGCTCCTCTTCAGTCTGATACACTGTTCCTGCTGGGATCAGACGCGAGTGCTATTTGCACTGTGTATGTCAATGGGAGCACAATAGTGACTTTCCTTAACAGAAAACAACTCTTGCTCGTAGGACCAGAAACTGCATGTGATTCCACTTCATTTAGGACTAGGAAACAAACGCTAGCTTGCCTTACAAGAAACACACTCTGCTTTTGAGAAAAGAGCACTCTTCTACTCTACTGTGTTTCCTATAGGGCCAGAACAGTGAGCTTGCTCAGAACATAATAACTGTGCTTCCTACACACACGGGCCATATCTAGTTCAACTCTGCTTAGGAACCTGAAAAGAACAGTAGATCCCCTTTAGTCCAATACACTGTACTTGCTGGGAATAGACGCCAGTGCTATTTGTCCTGTGTATGGCAATGGCAGCGCAATAGTGACTATTCTTACCATAAAACAACTCTTGCTAGTAGGACCAGAAACTGCATGTGTTTCAACTCCATTTAGGACTGGGAAACAAACGCTAGCTCGCCTTACAAGAATCACACTCTGCTTTAGAGAAAGGAGCACTCTTCTAGTCTACTGTGTTTCCTATGGGGTCCAAACAGTGAGGTTGCTCAGAACAAAAGAACTGTGCTTCCTACACACACAGACCATATGTAGTTCAACTCTGATTAGGAACCTGACAAGAACAGCAGCTCCTATTCAGTCCAACACTGTACTTGCTGGGAACAGACAGGAGTGCTATTTGCACTGTGTATGGCAATGGGAGCGCAATAGTGACTTTCCTTACCAGAAAACAACTCTTGTTCGTAGGACCAGAAACTGCATGTGATTCCACTCCATTTAGGACTAGGAAACAAATGCTAGCTTGCCCTACAAGAAACACACTCTGCTTTAGAGAAAAGAGCACTCTTCTACTCTACTGTGTTTCCTATAGGGCCAGAACAGTGAGCTTGCTCAGAACATAAGAACTGAGCTTCCTACACACACGCGCCATATCTAGTTCAACTCTGCTTAGGAAACTGACAAGAACAGTAGCTCCTCTTCAGTCCGATACACTGTACTTGCTGGGAACAGACACCAGTGCTATTTGCACTGTGTATGGCAATGGGAGTGCAATAGTGACTTTCCTCACCAGAAAACAACTCTTGCTCATAAGACCAGAAACTGCATGTGATTCAACTCCATTTAGGACTGGGAAACAAACGCTACCTCGCCTTACATGAAACACACTCTGCTTTTCAGAAAAGAGCACTCTTCTACTCTACTGTGTTTCCTATGGGGTCCGAACAGTGAGCTTGCTCAGAACAAAAGAACTGTGCTTCCTACACACATGGGCCATATCTAGTTCACCTCTGCTCAGGAAACTGAAAAGAACAGTAGATCCTCTTCAGTCCAATACACTGTACTTGCTGGGAACAGACGCGAGTGCTATTTGCACTGTGAATGGCAATGGGAGCAAAATAGTGACTCGTCTTACCAGAAAACAACTCTTGCTCGTAGGACAAAAAACTGCATGTGACTCAACTCCATTTAGGACTGGGAATCAAACTCTAGCTTGCCTTACAAGAAACACACTCTGCTTTTGAGAAAAGAGCACTCTTCTACTCTACTGTGTTACCCATAGGGCCAGAACGGTGAGCTTGCTCAGAACAAAAGAACTGTGCTTCCTACCCACACGGGCCATATCTAGTTCAACTCTGCTTAGGAAACTGACAAGAACAGTAGATCCTGTTCAGTCCGATACACTGTACTTGCTGGGAACAGACGCGAGTGCTATTTGCACTGTATATGGCAATGGGAGCGCAATAGCGACTTTCCCTACCAGAAACCAACTCTTGCTCGTAGGTCCAGAAAGTGCATGTGATTCAACTCCATTTAGGAATGGGAAACAAATGCTAGCTTGCCTTACATGAAACACACACTGCTTTTGAGAAAAGAGCACTCTTCTACTCTACTGTGTTTCCTATGGGGTCCAAACAGTGAGCTTGCTCAGAACAAAAGAACTGTGCTTCCTACACACATGGGCCATATCTAGTTCAACTCTGCTTAGGAAACTGAAAAGAACAGTAGATCTTCTTCAGTCCAATACACTGTACTTGCTGGTAACAGATGTGAGTGCTATTTGCACTGTGTAGGGCTATTGGAGCACAATAGTGACTCGTCTTACCAGAAAACAACTCTTGCTCATAGGACAAAAAATTGCATGTGACTCAACTACATTTAGGACTGGGAAACAAACTCTAGCTCGGCTTACATGAAACACACTCTGCTTTTGAGAAAAGAGCACTCTTCTACTCTACTGTGTTTCCCATAGGGCTAGAACAAAGAGCTTGCTCAGAACAAAAGAACTGTGATTCCTACACACACGGGGCATATCTAGTTCAACTCTGCTTAGGAAACTGACAAGAACAGTAGCTCCTCTTTAGTCCAATACACTGTACTTGCTAGGAACAGACGGGAGTGCTATTTGCACTGTGTATGGCAATGGGAGCACAATAGTGACTTTCCTTACCCGAAAACAACTCTTGCACGTAGGAGCAGAAACTGCGTGTGATTCAACTCCATTTAGGACTGGGAAACAAACGCTAGCTCGCCTTACAAGAAACACAGTCTGCTTTTGAGAAAAGAGCACTCTTCTACTCTACTGTGTTTCCTATGGGGTCCAAACAGTGAGCTTGCTCAGAACAAAAAAAAATGTGCTTCCTACACACACGGCCATATCTAGTTCAATTCTGCTTAGGAACCTGACAAGAACAGTAGATCCTCTTCAGTCCAATACACTGTACTTCCTGGGAACAGACGCCAGTGCTATTTGTCCTGTGTATGGCAATGGCAGCGCAATAGTGACTTTCCTTACCAGAAAACAACTCTTGCTCACAGTACCAGAAACTGCATGGGATTCAACTCCATTTAGGACTGGGAAACAAAGGCTAGCTCGCCTTACAAGAAACACACTCTGCTTTAGAGAAATGAGCACTCTTCTACTCTACAGTGTTTCCTATGGGGTCCAAACAGTGAGCTTGCTCAGAACAAAAGAACTGTGATTCCTACACACACAGACCATATTAGTTCAACTCTGATTATTAACCTGACAAGAACAGTAGCTCCTCTTCAGTCCAACACTGTACTTGCTGGGAACAGACGCGAGTGCTATTTGCACTGGGTATGGCAATGGGAGCACAATAGTGACTTTCCTTACCAGAAAACAACTCTTGTTCGTAGGACCAGAAGCTGCATGTGATTCAACTCCATTTAGGACTAGGAAACAAACGCTAGCTTGCCCTACAAGAAACACACTCTGCTTTAGAGAAAAGAGCACTCTTCTACTCTACTGTGTTTCCTATAGGGCCAGAACAGTGAGCTTGCTCAGAACATAAGAACTGAGCTTCCTACGCACAGGGGCCATATCTAGATCAACTCTGCTTAGGAAACTGACAAGAACAGTAGCTCCTCTTCAGTCCGATACACTGTACTTGCTGGGAACAGACGCCAGTGCTATTTGCACTGTGTATGGCAATGGGAGTGCAATAGTGACTTTCCTCACCAGAAAACAACTCTTGCTCATAGGACCAGAAACTGCATGTGATTCAACTCCATTTAGGACTGGGAAACAAACGCTACCTCGCCTTACATGAAACACACTCTGCTTTTGAGAAAAGAGCACTCTTCTACTCTACTGTGTTTCCTATGGGGTCCGAAAAGTGAGCTTGCTCAGAACAAAAGAACTGTGCTTCCTACACACATGGGTCATATCTAGTTCACCAATGCTTATGAAACTGAAAAGAACAGTACATCCTATTCAGTCCAATACACTGTACTTGCTGGGAACAGACGCGAGTGCTATTTGCACTGTGTATGGCAATGGGAGCACAATAGTGACTATTCTTACCATAAAACAACTCTTGCTCGTAGGACCAGAAACTGCATGTGTTTCAACTCCATTTAGGACTGGGAAACAAATGCTAGCTCGCCTTACAAGAAACACACTCTGCTTTTGAGAAAAAGGCACTCTTCTACTCTACTGTGGTTCCTATGGGTTCCGAACAGTGAGCTTGCTCAGAACAAAAGAACTGTGATTCCTACACACGGGGCATATCTAGTTCAACTCTGCTTAGGAAACTGACAAGAACAGTAGCCCCTCTTCAGTCCAATACACTGTACTTGCTGGGAACAGACGCGAGTGCTATTTGCACTGTGTATGGCAATGGGAGCGCAATAGTGTCTTTCCTTATCAGAAAACAACTCTTGCTCATAGTACCAGAAACTGCATGGGATTCAAGTCCATTTATGACTGGGAAACAAACGCTAGCTCGCCTTACAAGAAACACAGTCTGCTTTTGAGAAAAGAGCACTCATCTACTCTACTGTGTTTCCTATGGGGTCCAAACAGTGAGCTTGCTCAGAACAAAAAAAATTGTGCTTCCTACACACACGGCCATATCTAGTTCAAGTCTGCTTAGGAACCTGACAAGAACAGTAGATCCTCTTCCGTCCAATACACTGTACTTGCCGGCAACAGACGCCAATGCTATTTGTCCTGTGTATGGCAAAGGCAGCGCGATAGTGACTTTCCTTACCAGAAAAAAACTCTTGCTCATAGTACCAGAAACTGCATGGGATTCAACTCCATTTAGGACTGGGAAATAAACGCTAGCTCGCCTTACAAGAAACACACTCTGCTTTAGAGAAAGGAGCACTCTTCTAGTCTACTGTGTTTCCTTTGGGGTCCAAACAGTGAGAGCTTGCTCAGAACAAAAGAACTGTGCTTCCTACACACATGGACCATATGTAGTACAACACTGCTTAGGAACCTGAAAAGAACAGTAGCTCCTCTTCAGCCCAACACTGTACTTGCTGGGAACAGACGCGAGTGCTATTTGCACTGTGTATGGCAATGGGAGCGCACTAGTGACTTTCCTTACCAGAAAACAACTCTTGCTCGTAGGACCAGAAACTGCATGTGATTCAACTCCATTTAGGACTAGGAAACAAACGCTGGCTTGCCCTTTAAGAAACACACTCTGCTTTTGAGAAAAGAGCACTCTTCTACTCTACTGTGTTTCCTAAAGAACCAGAACATTGAGCTTGCTCAGAACATAAGAACTGAGCTTCCTACACACACAGGCCATATCTAGTTCAACTCTGCTTAGGAAACTGACAAGAACAGTAGCTCCTCTTCATTCCGATACACTGTACTTGCTGGGAACAGACGCCAGGGCTATTTGCACTGTGTATGGCAATGGGAGTGCAATAGTGACTTTCCTTACCAGAACACAACTCTTGCTCATAGGACCAGAAACTGCATGTGATTCAACTCCATTTAGGACTGGTAAACAAACGCTACCTCGCCTTATATGAAACACACTCTGCTTTTGAGAAAAGTGCACTCTTCTACTCTACTGTGTTTCCTGTCGGGTCCGAATAGTGAGCTTTCTCAGAACAAAAGAACTGTGCTTCCTACACACACGGGCCATATCTAGTTCAACTCTGCTTAGGAAACTGACAAGAACAGTAGATCCCCTTTAGTCCAATACACTGTACTTGCTGGGAACAGACGACAGTGCTATTTGTCCTGTGTATGGCAATGTCAGCGCAATAGTGACTATTCTTACCATAAAACAACTCTTGCTCGTAGGACCAGAAACTGCATGTGTTTCAACTCCATTTAGGACTGGGAAACAAACGCTAGCTCGCCTTATATGAAACACACTCTGCTTTTGAGAAAAGTGCACTCTTCTACTCTACTGTGTTTCCTGTCGGGTCCGAATAGTGAGCTTTCTCAGAACAAAAGAACTGTGCTTCCTACACACACGGGCCATATCTAGTTCAACTCTGCTTAGGAAACTGACAAGAACAGTAGATCCCCTTTAGTCCAATACACTGTACTTGCTGGGAACAGACGACAGTGCTATTTGTCCTGTGTATGGCAATGTCAGCGCAATAGTGACTATTCTTACCATAAAACAACTCTTGCTCGTAGGACCAGAAACTGCATGTGTTTCAACTCCATTTAGGACTGGGAAACAAACGCTAGCTCGCCTTACAAGAATCACACTCTGCTTTAGAGAAAGGAGCTCTCTTCTAGTCTACTGTGTTTCCTATGGGGTCCAAACAGTGAGCTTGCTCAGAACAAATGAACTGTGCTTCCTACACACACAGACCATATGTAGTTCAACTCTGATTAGGAACCTGACAAGAACAGCAGCTCCTATTCAGTCCAACACTGTACTTGCTGGGAACAGACAGGAGTGCTATTTGCACTGTGTATGGCAATGGGAGCACAATAGTGACTTTCCTTACCAGAAAACTACTCTTGTTCGTAGGACCAGAAACTGCATGTGATTCCACTTCATTTAGGACTAGGAAACAAACGCTAGCTTGCCCTACAAGAAACACACTCTGCATAGAGAAAAGAGCACTCTTCTACTCTACTGTGTTTCCTATTGGGCCAGAACAGTGAGCTTGCTCAGAACATAAGAACTGAGCTTCCTACACACACGCGCCATATCTAGTTCAACTCTGCTTAGGAAACTGACAAGAACAGTAGCTCCTCTTCAGTCCGATACACTGTACTTGCTGGGAACAGACGCGAGTGCTATTTGCACTGTATATGGCAATGGGAGCGCAATAGCGACTTTCCCTACCAGAAACCAACTCTTGCTCGTAGGTCCAGAAAGTGCATGTGATTCAACTCCATTTAGGAATGGGAAACAAATGCTAGCTTGCCTTACATGAAACACACACTGCTTTTGAGAAAAGAGCACTCTTCTACTCTACTATGTTTCTTATGGGGTTCAAACAGTGAGCTTGCTCAGAACAAAAGAACTGTGCTTCCTACACACATGGGCCATATCTAGTTCAACTCTGCTTAGGAAACTGAAAAGAACAGTAGATCTTCTTCAGTCCAATACACTGTACTTGCTGGTAACAGATGTGAGTGCTATTTGCACTGTGTAGGGCTATTGGAGCACAATAGTGACTCGTCTTACCAGAAAACAACTCTTGCTCATAGGACAAAAAATTGCATGTGACTCAACTACATTTAGGACTGGGAAACAAACTCTAGCTCGGCTTACATGAAACACACTCTGCTTTTGAGAAAAGAGCACTCTTCTACTCTACTGTGTTTCCCATAGGGCTAGAACAAAGAGCTTGCTCAGAACAAAAGAACTGTGATTCCTACACACACGGGGCATATCTAGTTCAACTCTGCTTAGGAAACTGACAAGAACAGTAGCTCCTCTTTAGTCCAATACACTGTACTTGCTAGGAACAGATGGGAGTGCTATTTGCACTGTGTATGGCAATGGGAGCACAATAGTGACTTTCCTTACCAGAAAACAACTCTTGCACGTAGGAGCAGAAACTGCGTGTGATTCAACTCCATTTAGGACTGGGAAACAAACGCTAGCTCGCCTTACAAGAAACACAGTCTGCTTTTGAGAAAAGAGCACTCTTCTACTCTACTGTGTTTCCTATGGGGTCCAAACAGTGAGCTTGCTCAGAACAAAAAAAAAATGTGCTTCCTACACACACGGCCATATCTAGTTCAAGTCTGGTTAGGAACCTGACAAGAACAGTAGATCCTCTTCAGTCCAATACACTGTACTTCCTGGGAACAGACGCCAGTGCTATTTGTCCTGTGTATGGCAATGGCAGCGCAATAGTGACTTTCCTTACCAGAAAACAACTCTTGCTCACAGTACCAGAAACTGCATGGGATTCAACTCCATTTAGGACTGGGAAACAAAGGCTAGCTCGCCTTACAAGAAACACACTCTGCTTTAGAAAAATGAGCACTCTTCTACTCTACAGTGTTTCCTATGGGGTCCAAACAGTGAGCTTGCTCAGAACAAAAGAACTGTGATTCCTACACACACAGACCATATTAGTTCAACTCTGATTATTAACCTGACAAGAACAGTAGCTCCTCTTCAGTCCAACACTGTACTTGCTGGGAACAGACGCGAGTGCTATTTGCACTGGGTATGGCAATGGGAGCACAATAGTGACTTTCCTTACCAGAAAACAACTCTTGTTCGTAGGACCAGAAGCTGCATGTGATTCAACTCCATTTAGGACTAGGAAACAAACGCTAGCTTGCCCTACAAGAAACACACTCTGCTTTAGAGAAAAGAGCACTCTTCTACTCTACTGTGTTTCCTATAGGGCCAGAACAGTGAGCTTGCTCAGAACATAAGAACTGAGCTTCCTACGCACAGGGGCCATATCTAGATCAACTCTGCTTAGGAAACTGACAAGAACAGTAGCTCCTCTTCAGTCCGATACACTGTACTTGCTGGGAACAGACGCCAGGGCTATTTGCACTGTGTATGGCAATGGGAGTGCAATAGTGACTTTCCTCACCAGAAAACAACTCTTGCTCATAGGACCAGAAACTGCATGTGATTCAACTCCATTTAGGACTGGGAAACAAACGCTACCTCGCCTTACATGAAACACACTCTGCTTTTGAGAAAAGAGCACTCTTCTACTCTACTGTGTTTCCTATGGGGTCCGAAAAGTGAGCTTGCTCAGAACAAAAGAACTGTGCTTCCTACACACATGGGCCATATCTAGTTCACCTCTGCTTATGAAACTGAAAAGAACAGTAGATCCTATTCAGTCCAATACACTGTACTTGCTGGGAACAGACGCGAGTGCTATTTGCACTGTGTATGGCAATGGGAGCACAATAGTGACTATTCTTACCATAAAACAACTCTTGCTCGTAGGACCAGAAACTGCATGTGTTTCAACTCCATTTAGGACTGGGAAACAAATGCTAGCTCGCCTTACAAGAAACACACTCTGCTTTTGAGAAAAAGGCACTCTTCTACTCTACTGGGGTTCCTATGGGGTCCGAACAGTGAGCTTGCTCAGAACAAAAGAACTGTGATTCCTACACACGGGCCATATCTAGTTCAACTCTGCTTAGGAAACTGACAAGAACAGTAGCCCCTCTTCAGTCCAATACACTGTACTTGCTGGGAACAGACGCGAGTGCTATTTGCACTGTGTATGGCAATGGGAGCGCAATAGTGTCTTTCCTTATCAGAAAACAACTCTTGCTCATAGTACCAGAAACTGCATGGGATTCAAGTCCATTTATGACTGGGAAACAAACGCTAGCTCGCCTTACAAGAAACACAGTCTGCTTTTGAGAAAAGAGCACTCATCTACTCTACTGTGTTTCCTATGGGGTCCAAACAGTGAGCTTGCTCAGAACAAAAAAAATTGTGCTTCCTACACACACGGCCATATCTAGTTCAAGTCTGCTTAGGAACCTGACAAGAACAGTAGATCCTCTTCCGTCCAATACACTGTACTTGCCGGCAACAGACGCCAATGCTATTTGTCCTGTGTATGGCAAAGGCAGCGCGATAGTGACTTTCCTTACCAGAAAAAAACTCTTGCTCATAGTACCAGAAACTGCATGGGATTCAACTCCATTTAGGACTGGGAAATAAACGCTAGCTCGCCTTACAAGAAACACACTCTGCTTTAGAGAAAGGAGCACTCATCTAGTCTACTGTGTTTCCTTTGGGGTCCAAACAGTGAGAGCTTGCTCAGAACAAAAGAACTGTGCTTCCTACACACATGGACCATATGTAGTACAACACTGCTTAGGAACCTGAAAAGAACAGTAGCTCCTCTTCAGCCCAACACTGTACTTGCTGGGAACAGACGCGAGTGCTATTTGCACTGTGTATGGCAATGGGAGCGCACTAGTGACTTTCCTTACCAGAAAACAACTCTTGCTCGTAGGACCAGAAACTGCATGTGATTCAACTCCATTTAGGACTAGGAAACAAACGCTGGCTTGCCCTTTAAGAAACACACTCTGCTTTTGAGAAAAGAGCACTCTTCTACTCTACTGTGTTTCCTAAAGAACCAGAACATTGAGCTTGCTCAGAACATAAGAACTGAGCTTCCTACACACACAGGCCATATCTAGTTCAACTCTGCTTAGGAAACTGACAAGAACAGTAGCTCCTCTTCATTCCGATACACTGTACTTGCTGGGAACAGACGCCAGGGCTATTTGCACTGTGTATGGCAATGGGAGTGCAATAGTGACTTTCCTTACCAGAACACAACTCTTGCTCATAGGACCAGAAACTGCATGTGATTCAACTCCATTTAGGACTGGTAAACAAACGCTAGCTCGCCTTATATGAAACACACTCTGCTTTTGAGAAAAGTGCACTCTTCTACTCTACTGTGTTTCCTGTCGGGTCCGAATAGTGAGCTTTCTCAGAACAAAAGAACTGTGCTTCCTACACACACGGGCCATATCTAGTTCAACTCTGCTTAGGAAACTGACAAGAACAGTAGATCCCCTTTAGTCCAATACACTGTACTTGCTGGGAACAGACGACAGTGCTATTTGTCCTGTGTATGGCAATGTCAGCGCAATAGTGACTATTCTTACCATAAAACAACTCTTGCTCGTAGGACCAGAAACTGCATGTGTTTCAACTCCATTTAGGACTGGGAAACAAACGCTAGCTCGCCTTATATGAAACACACTCTGCTTTTGAGAAAAGTGCACTCTTCTACTCTACTGTGTTTCCTGTCGGGTCCGAATAGTGAGCTTTCTCAGAACAAAAGAACTGTGCTTCCTACACACACGGGCCATATCTAGTTCAACTCTGCTTAGGAAACTGACAAGAACAGTAGATCCCCTTTAGTCCAATACACTGTACTTGCTGGGAACAGACGACAGTGCTATTTGTCCTGTGTATGGCAATGTCAGCGCAATAGTGACTATTCTTACCATAAAACAACTCTTGCTCGTAGGACCAGAAACTGCATGTGTTTCAACTCCATTTAGGACTGGGAAACAAACGCTAGCTCGCCTTACAAGAATCACACTCTGCTTTAGAGAAAGGAGCTCTCTTCTAGTCTACTGTGTTTCCTATGGGGTCCAAACAGTGAGCTTGCTCAGAACAAATGAACTGTGCTTCCTACACACACAGACCATATGTAGTTCAACTCTGATTAGGAACCTGACAAGAACAGCAGCTCCTATTCAGTCCAACACTGTACTTGCTGGGAACAGACAGGAGTGCTATTTGCACTGTGTATGGCAATGGGAGCACAATAGTGACTTTCCTTACCAGAAAACTACTCTTGTTCGTAGGACCAGAAACTGCATGTGATTCCACTTCATTTAGGACTAGGAAACAAACGCTAGCTTGCCCTACAAGAAACACACTCTGCATAGAGAAAAGAGCACTCTTCTACTCTACTGTGTTTCCTATAGGGCCAGAACAGTGAGCTTGCTCAGAACATAAGAACTGAGCTTCCTACACACACGCGCCATATCTAGTTCAACTCTGCTTAGGAAACTGACAAGAACAGTAGCTCCTCTTCAGTCCGATACACTGTACTTGCTGGGAACAGATGCGAGTGCTATTTGCACTGTATATGGCAATGGGAGCACAATAGCGACTTTCCCTACCAGAAACCAACTCTTGCTCGTAGGTCCAGAAAGTGCATGTGATTCAACTCCATTTAGGAATGGGAAACAAATGCTAGCTTGCCTTACATGAAACACACACTGCTTTTGAGAAAAGAGCACTCTTCTACTCTACTATGTTTCCTATTGGGTTCAAACAGTGAGCTTGCTCAGAACAAAAGAACTGTGCTTCCTACACACATGGGCCATATCTAGTTCAACTCTGCTTAGGAAACTGAAAAGAACAGTAGATCTTCTTCAGTCCAATACACTGTACTTGCTGGTAACAGATGTGAGTGCTATTTGCACTGTGTAGGGCTATTGGAGCACAATAGTGACTCGTCTTACCAGAAAACAACTCTTGCTCATAGGACAAAAAATTGCATGTGACTCAACTACATTTAGGACTGGGAAACAAACTCTAGCTCGGCTTACATGAAACACACTCTGCTTTTGAGAAAAGAGCACTCTTCTACTCTACTGTGTTTCCCATAGGGCTAGAACAAAGAGCTTGCTCAGAACAAAAGAACTGTGATTCCTACACACACGGGGCATATCTAGTTCAACTCTGCTTAGGAAACTGACAAGAACAGTAGCTCCTCTTTAGTCCAATACACTGTACTTGCTAGGAACAGATGGGAGTGCTATTTGCACTGTGTATGGCAATGGGAGCACAATAGTGACTTTCCTTACCAGAAAACAACTCTTGCACGTAGGAGCAGAAACTGCGTGTGATTCAACTCCATTTAGGACTGGGAAACAAACGCTAGCTCGCCTTACAAGAAACACAGTCTGCTTTTGAGAAAAGAGCACTCTTCTACTCTACTGTGTTTCCTATGGGGTCCAAACAGTGAGCTTGCTCAGAACAAAAAAAAAATGTGCTTCCTACACACACGGCCATATCTAGTTCAAGTCTGGTTAGGAACCTGACAAGAACAGTAGATCCTCTTCAGTCCAATACACTGTACTTCCTGGGAACAGACGCCAGTGCTATTTGTCCTGTGTATGGCAATGGCAGCGCAATAGTGACTTTCCTTACCAGAAAACAACTCTTGCTCACAGTACCAGAAACTGCATGGGATTCAACTCCATTTAGGACTGGGAAACAAAGGCTAGCTCGCCTTACAAGAAACACACTCTGCTTTAGAGAAATGAGCACTCTTCTACTCTACAGTGTTTCCTATGGGGTCCAAACAGTGAGCTTGCTCAGAACAAAAGAACTGTGATTCCTACACACACAGACCATATTAGTTCAACTCTGATTATTAACCTGACAAGAACAGTAGCTCCTCTTCAGTCCAACACTGTACTTGCTGGGAACAGACGCGAGTGCTATTTGCACTGTGTAGGGAAATTGGAGCACAGTAGTGACTCGTCTTACCAAAAACAACTCTTGCTCATAGGACAAAAACTGCATGTGACTCAACTACATTTAGGACTGGGAAACAAACTCTAGCTCGCCTTACAAGAAACACAATGCTTTTGAGAAAAGAACACTCTTCTACTCTATTGTGTTTCCCATAGGGCCAGAACAGTGACCTTGCTCAGAACAAAAGAACTGTGCTTCCTACACACACGGCCATAACTAGTTCAAGTCTGCTTAGGAACCTGACAAGAACAGTAGCTCCTCTTCAGTCCAATACACTGTACTTGCTGGCAACAGACGCCAGTGCTATTTGTCCTGTGTATGGCAATGGCAGCGCAACAGTGACTTTCCTTACCAGAAAACAACTCTTGCCCATAGTACCAGAAACTGCATGTGATTCAACTCCATTTAGGACTGCGAAACAAATGCTAGCTCGCCTTACAAGAAACACACTCTGCTTTAGAGAAAGCAGCACTCTTCTAGTCTACTGTGTTTCCTATGTGGTCCAAACAGTGAGCTTGCTCAGAACAAAAGAACTGTGTTTCCTACACACAGGGACCATATGTAGTTCAACTCTGATTAGGAACCTGACAAGAACAGTAGCTCCTCTTCAGTCCAACATTGTACTTGCTGGGAACAGACGCGAGTGCTATTTGCACTCTGTATGGCAATGGCAGCGCAATAGTGACTTTCCTTACCAGAAAACAACTCTTGCTCATAGTACCAGAAACTGCATGTGATTCAACTCCATTCAGGACTAGGAAACAAACGCTAGCTTGCCTTACAAGAAACACACTCTGCTTTAGAGAAAAGAGCACTCTTCTACTCTACTGTGTTTCCTATAGGGCCAGAACAGTGAGCTTCCACAGAACATAAGAACTGAGCTTCCTACACACACGGGCCATATCTAGTTCAACTCTGCTTAGGAAACTGACAAGAACAGTAGCACCTCTTCAGTCCGATACACTGTACTTACTGGGAACAGACGCCAGTGCTATTTGCACTGTGTATGGCAATGGGATTGCAATAGTGACTTTCCTTACCAGAAAACAACTCTTGCTCATAGGACCAGAAACTGCATGTGATTCAACTCCATTTCGGACTGGGAAACAAACGCTACCTCGCCTTACATGAGACACACTCTGCTTTTGAGAAAAGAGCACTCTTCTACTCTACTGTGTTTCCTATGGGGTCCGAACAGTAAGCTTGCTCAGAACAAAAGAACTGTGCTTCCTACACACATGGGCCATATCTAGTTCACCTCTGCTTAGGAAACTGAAAAGAACAGTAGATCCTATTCAGTCCAATACACTGTACTTGCTGGGAAAAGACGTGAGTGCTATCTGCACTGTGTATGGCAATGGGAGCACAATAGTGACTCGTCTTACCAGAAAACAACTCTTGCTCGTAGGACAAAAAACTGCATGTGACTCAACTCCATTTAGCACTGGGAAACAAACGCTAGCTTGCCTTACATGAAACATACTCTGCTTTTGAGAAAAAAGCACTCTTCTACTCTACTGTGTTTCCTTTAGGGCCAGAACAGTGAGATTGCTCAGAACATAATAACTGTGCTTCCTACACACACGGGCCATATCTAGTTCAACTCTGCTTAGGAACCTGACAAGAACAGTAGATCCCCTTTAGTCCAAAACACTGTACTTGCTGGGACAGACGCCAGTGCTATTTGTCCTGTGTATGGCAATGGCAGCGCAATAGGGACTACTCTTACCATAAAACAACTCTTGCTAGTAGGACCAGAAACTGCATGTGTTTCAACTCCATTTAGGACTGGGAAACAAACGCTAGCTCGCCTTACAAGAAATATGCTCTCCTTTAGAGAAAAGAGCACTCTTCTACTCTACTGTGTTTCCTATAGGGCCAAAACGGTGAGCTTGCT
Source organism: Peromyscus eremicus (assembly GCF_949786415.1). NCBI lineage: Eukaryota > Metazoa > Chordata > Mammalia > Rodentia > Cricetidae > Peromyscus > Peromyscus eremicus. Next base: position 123,249 of record NW_026735246.1, on the reverse strand, counting down.
CAGAACAAAAGAACTGTGCTTCCTACACACACGTACCATATGTAGTTCAACTCTGATTAGGAACCTGACAAGAACAGTAGCTCCTCTTCAGTCCAACACTGTACTTGCTGGGAACAGACGCGAGTGCTATTTGCACTGTGTATGGCAATGGGAGCGAAATAGTGACTTTCCTTACCAGAAAACAACTCTTGTTCGTAGGACCAGAAACCGCATGTGATTCAACTCCATTTAGGACTAGGAAACAAACGCTATCTTGCTCTACAAGAAACACACTCTGCTTTAGAGAAAAGAGCACTCTTCTACTCTACTGTGTTTCCTATAGGGCCAGAACTGTGAGCTTGCTCAGAACATAAGAACTGAGCTTCCTACACACACGGGCCATATCTAGTTCAACTCTGCTTAGGAAATTGACAAAACAGTAGCTCATCTTCAGTCCGATACACTGTACTTGCTGTGAACAGACGCGAGTGCTATTTGCACTGTATATGGCAATGGGAGTGCAATAGTGACTTTCCCTACCAGAAAACAACTCTTGCTCATAGGACCAGAAAGTGCATGTGATTCAACTCCATTTAGTACTGGGAAACAAATGCTAGCTCGCCTTACATGAAACACACTCTGCTTTTGAGAAAAGGTCATTCTTCTACTCTACTGTGTTTCCTATGGGGTCCGAAAAGTGAGCTTGCTCAGAACAAAAGAACTGTGCTTCCTACACACATGGACCATATATAGTTCAACTCTGCTTAGGAAACTGAAAAGAACAGTAGATCCTATTCAGTCCAATAAACTGTACTTGCTGGGAACAGACGTGAGTGCTATTTGTACTGTGTATGGCAATGGGAGTGCAATAGTGACTTTCCTTACCAGAAAACAACTCTTGCTCGTAGGACCAGAAACTGCATGTGATTCAACTCCATTTAGGACTGGGAAACAAACGCTATCTCGCCTTACAAGAAACACACTCTGCTTTAGAGAAAAGAGCACTCTTCTACTCTACTGTGTTTCCTATAGGGCCAGAACAGTGAGCTTGCTCAGAACAAAAGAACTGTGCTTCCTACACACGGGCCATATCTTGTTCAACTCTGCTTAGGAAACTGACAAGAACAGTAGCTCCTCTTCAGTCCGATATACTGTACTTGCTGCGAACAGACGCGAGGGGACATTTGCACTGTATATGACAATGGGAGTGCAATAGTGACTTACCTTACCAGAAAACAACTCTTGCTCGTAGAACCAGAAAGTGCATGTGATTCAACTCCATTTAGGACTGGGAAACAAATGCTAGCTCGCCTTACATGAAACACACTCTGCTTTTGAGAAAAGAGCACTCTTCTACTCTACTGTGTTTCCTGTGGGGTCCAAACAGTGAGGTTGCTCAGAACATAGTAACTGTGCTTCCTACACACACGGGCCATATCTAGTTCAATTCTGCCTAGGAACCTGACAAGAACAGTAGATCCCCTTTAGTCCAATACACTGTACTTGCTGGGAACAGACGCCAGTGCTATTTGTCCGGTGTATGGCAATGGCAGCACAATAGTGACTATTCTTACCATAAAACAACTCTTGCTCGTAGGACCAGAAACTGCATGTGTTTCAACTTCATTTAGGACTGAAAAACAAACGCTAGCTCGCCTTAAAAGAAACACACTCTGCTTTTGAGAAAAGAGCACTCTTCTACTCTACTGTGTTTCCTATGGGGTCCGAACAGTAAGCTTGCTCAGAACAAAAGAACTGTGCTTCCTACACACATGGGCCATATCTAGTTCACCTCTGCTTATGAAACTGAAAAGAACAGTAGATCCTATTCAGTCCAATACACTGTACTTGCTGGGAACAGACGCGAGTGCAATTTGCACTGTGTATGGCAATGGGAGCACAATAGTGACTCGTCTTACCAGAAAACAACTCTTGCTCGTAGGACAAAAAACTGCATGTGACTCAAAACCATTTAGGACTGGGAAACAAACTCTAGCTCGCCTTTCAAGAAACACACTCTGCCTTTGAGAAAAGAGCACTCTTCTACTCTACTGTGTTTCCTATAGGGCCAGAACAGTGAGCTTGCTCAGAACAAAAGAACTGTGCTTCCTACACAAGGGCCATATCTAGTTTAACTCTGCTTAGGAACCTCACAAGAACAGTAGCTCCTCTTCAGTCCAACACTGTACTTGCTGGGAACAGACGAGAGTGCTATTTGCACTGTGTATGGCAATGGCAGCGCAATAGTGACTTTCCTTACCAGAAAACAACTCTTGCTCATAGTACCAGAAACTGCATGTGATTCAACTCCATTCAGGACTAGGAAACAAACGCTAGCTTGCCTTACAAGAAACACACTCTGCTTTAGAGAAAAGAGCACTCTTCTTCTCTACTGTGTTTCCTATAGGGCCAGAACAGTGAGCTTCCTCATAACAAAAGAACTGACCTTCCTACACACACGGGCCATATCTAGTTCAACTCTGCTTAGGAACCTGACAAGAACAGTAGATCCCCTTTAGTCCAATACACTGTACTTGCTGGGAACAGACGACAGTGCTATTTGTCCGGTGTAATGCAATGGCAGCACAATAGTGACTATACTTACCATAAAAAAACTCTTGCTCGTTGGACCAGAAACTGCATGTGTTTCAACTTCATTTAGTACTGGGAAACAAACGCTAGCTCGCCTTACAAGAAACACACTCTGCTTTAGAGAAAAGAGCACTCTTCTACTCTACTGTGTTTCCTATAGGGCCAGAACAGTGAGCTTGCTCAGAACAAAAGAACTGTGCTTCCTACACACGGGCCATATCTAGTTCAACTCTGCTTAGGAAACTGACAAGAACAGTAGCTCCTCTTCAGTCCGATACACTGTACTTGTTGGGAACAGACGCGAGTGCTATTTGCACTGTATGGCAATGGGAGTGCAATAGTGACTTTCCTTACCAGAAAACAACTCTTGCTCAAAGGACCAGAAAGTGCCTGTGATTCAACTCCATTTAGGACTGGAAAACAAAAGCTAGCTCGCCTTACATGAAACACACTCCGCTTTTGAGAAAAGAGCACTCTTCTAAACTACTGTGTTTCCTATGGGGTCCAAACAGTGAGCTTGCTCAGAACAAAAGGACTGTGCTTCCTACACACATGGACCATATCTAGTTCAACTCTGGTTAGGAAACTGAGAAGAACAGTAGCTCCTCTTCAGTCCAATACACTGTACTTGCTAGGAACAGACGGGAGTGCTATTTGCACTGTGTATGGCAATGGGAGCGCAATAGTGACTCTTCTTACCAGAAAACACCTCTTGCTCGTAGGACCAGAAACTGCATGTGATTCAACTCCATTTCGGACTGGGAAACAAACGCTAGCTCGCCTTACAAGAAACACAGTCTGCTTTTGAGAAAAGAGCACTCTTCTACTCTACTGTGTTTCCTAAGGGGTCCAAAAAGTGAGCTTGCTCAGAACAAAAAAAATTGTGCTTCCTACACACACAGCCATATCTAGTTCAAGTCTGCTTAGGAACCTGACAAGAACAGTAGATCCGCTTCAGTCCAATACACTGTACTTGCTGGCAACAGACGCCAATGCTATTTGTCCTGTGTATGGCAATGGCAGCGCAATAGTGACTTTCCTAACCAGAAAACAACTCTTGTTCGTAGGACCAGAAACTGCATGTGATTCAACTCCATTTAGGACTAGGAAACAAACGCTAGCTTGCCTTACAAGAAACACACTCTGATTTAGAGAAAAGACCACTCTTCTACTCTACTGTGTTTCCTATGGGGTCCGAACAGTGAGCTTGCTCAGAACAAAAGAACTGTGCTTCCTACACACATGGGCCATATATAGTTCACCTCTGATTAGGAAACTGAAAAGAACAGTAGATCCTATTCAGTCCAATACACTGTACTTGCTGGGAACAGACGCCAGTGCTATTTGCACTGTGTATGGCAATGGGAACACAATAGTGACTCGTCTTACCAGAAATCAACTCTTACTCGTAGGACAAAAAACTGCATGTGACTCAACTCCATTTAGGACTGGGAAACAAACTCTAGCTCGCCTTACAAGAAACACACTCTGCTTTTGAGAAAAGAGCGCTCTTCTACTCTACTGTGTTTCCCATAGCGCCAGAACGGTGAGCTTGCTCAGAACCAAAGAACTGTGCTTCCTACACACACGGGCCATATCTAGTTCAACTCTGCTTAGGAAACTGACAAGAACAGTAGCTCCTCTTCAGTCCGATACACTGTACTTTCTGGGATCAGACGCGAGTGCTATTTGCACTGTGTATGGCAATGGGAGCGCAATAGTTACTTTCCTTACCAGAAAACAACTCTTGCTCCTGGACCAGAAACTGCATGTGATTCAACTCCATTAAGGACTAGGAAAAAAACGCTAGCTCGCCTTACAAGAAACACCCTCTGCTTTTGAGAAAAGAACACTCTTCTACTCTAATGTGTTTCCCATAGGGCCAGAACAGTGAGCTTGCTCAGAACAAAAGAATTGTGCTTCCTACACACACGGGGCATATCTAGTTCAACTCTGCTTAGGAAACTGAGAAGAACAGTAGCTCCTCTTCAGTCCAATAAACTGTACTTGCTGGGAACAGACGGGAGTGCTATTTGCACTGTGTATGGCAATGGGAGCACAATAGTGACTTTCCTTACCAGAAAACAACTCTTGCTCGTAGGACCAGAAACTGCATGTGATTCAACTCCATTTAGGACTGGGAAACAAACGCTAGCTCGCTTTAAAAAAAACACTGTCTTCTTTTGAGATAAGAGCACTCTTCTACTCTACTGTGTTTCCTAGGGGTCCAAACAGTGAGCTTGCTCAGAAGAAAAAAAATTGTGCTTCCTACACACACGGCCATATCTAGTTCAAGTCTGCTTAGGAACCTGACAAGAACAGTAGATCCTCTTCAGTCCAATACACTGTACTTGCTGGCAACAGACGCGAGTGCTATTTGCAGTGTGTACGGCAATGGGAGCACAATAGTGTCTTGTCTTACCAGAAAACAACTCTTGCTCGTAGGACAAAAAACTGCATGTGACTCTACTCCATTTAGGACTGGGAAACAAACTCTAGCTCGCCTTACAAAAACACACTCTGCTTTTGAGAAAAGAGCACTCTTCTACTCTACTGTGTTTCCTATAGGGCCAGAACAGTGAGCTTGCTCAGAACGAAAGAACTGTGCTTCCCACACACAGGAGCCTTATCTAGTTCAACTCTGCTTAGGAAACTGACAAGAACAGTAGATCCTCTTCAGTCCAATACAATGTACATGCTGGGAAAGATGCCAGTGCTATTTGCCCTTTGTATGTCAATGGGAGCACAATAGTGACTCTTCTTACCAGAAAACAACCCTTGCTCATGGGACCAGAAACTGCATGTGATTCAACTCCATTTAGGACTGGGAAACAAACGCTAGCTCGCCTTACAAGAAACACACTCTGCTTTCGAGAAAAGAGCACTCTTCTACTCTACTGTGTTTCCTATGAGGTCCAAACAGTGAGCTTGCTCAGAACAAAAGAACTGTGCTTCCTCCACACACGAGCCATATCTAGTTCAACTCTGCTTAGGAAACTGACAAGAACAGTAGCTCCTCTACAGAACAACACACTGTACTTGCTGGGAACAGACGTGAGTGCTATTTGCACTCTGTATGGCAATAGGAGCACAATAGTGACTTTCCTTACCAGAAAACAACTGTTGCTCGTAGGACCAAATACTGCATGTGTCTCAACTCCATTTAGGACTAGGAAACAAATGCTAGCTCGCCTTACAAGAAACACACTTTGCTTTTGAGAAAAGAGCACTCTTCTACTATACTGTGTTTCCTATAGTGCCAGAACGGTGTGCTTCCTCAGAACAAAAGAACTGTGCTTCCTAGACACACGGGCAATGTCTAGTTCAATTCTGCATAGGAAACGGACAAGATCAGTAGCTCTGATTCAATCCAATACACTGTACTTGCTGGGAACACACGCGAGTGCTATTTGCAATGTCTACGGCAATGGGAGCGCAATGGTGACTATCCTTACCAGAAAACAACTCTTGCCCGTAGGACCAGAAACTGCATGTGATTGAACTCCATTTAGGACTGGGAAACAAATGCTAGCTCTCCTTACAAGAAACACACTCTGCTTTAGAGAAAAGAGCACTCTTCTACTCTACTGTGTTTCCTATGGAGTCCGAACAGTAAGCTTGCTCAGAACAAAAGAACTGTGCTTCCTACATACACGGCCATATCTAGTTCAATTCTGCTTAGGAACCTGACAAGAACAGTAGATCCTCTTCAGTCCAATACACTGTACATGCTGGGAACAGACGCCAGTGCTATTTGTCCTGTGTATGGCAAAGGCAGCGCAATAGTGATTATTCTTACCAAAAAACAACTCTTGCTCGTAGGACCAGAAACTGCATGGGATTCAACTCCATTTAGGACTGGGAAACAAATGCTAGCTCGCCTTACATGAAACACACTCTGCTTTTGAGAAAAGATCACTCTTCTACTTACTGTGTTTCCTATTGGGTCCGAACAGTGAGCTTGCTCAGAACAAAAGAAATGTGCTTCCTCCACACACGGGCCACATCTAGTTCACCTATGCTTAAAAAACTGAAAAGAACAGTAGATCCTATTCAGTCCAATACACTGTACTTGCTGGGAACAGACGCGAGTGCTATTTGCACTGTGTGTGGCAATGGGAGCACAATAGTGACTCGTCTTACCAGAAAACAACTCTTGCTCATAGGACAAAAAACTGCATGTGACTCAACTCCATTTAGGACTGGGAAACAAACTCTAGCTCTCCTTACAAGAAACACACTCTGGTTTTGAGAAAAGAGCACTCTTCTACTCTACTGTGTTTCCCAAAGGGGCAGAATGGTGAGCTTGCTCAGAACAAAAGAACTGTGCTGCCTACACACACGGGGCATATCTAGTTCAACTCTTCTTAGGAAACTGACAAGAACAGTAGCTCCTCTTTAGTCCGATACACTGTACTTGCAGGAACAGACGCGAGTGCTATTTGCACTGTATATGGCAATGGGAGTGCAATAGTGACTTTCCTTACCAGAAAACAACTCTTGCTCGTAGGACCAGAAAATGCATGTGATTCAACTCCATTGAGGACTGGGAAACTAATGCTAGCTCGCTTCCATGAAACACACTCTGCTTTTGAAAAAAGAGCACTCTTCTACTCTACTGTGTTTCCTATGGTGTCCATACAGTGAGCTTGCTCAGAACAAAAGAACTGTGCTTCCTACACACATGGGCCATATCTAGTTCAACTCTGCTTAGGAAACTGAAAAGAACAGTAGATCCTCTTCAGTCCAATACACTGTACTTGCGGGGAACAGACACGAGTGCTATTTGCACTGTGTATGGCAATGGGGGCGCAATAGTGACTTTCCTTACCAGTAAACAACTCTGGAACGTAGGACCAGAAACGGCATGTGATTCAACTCCATTTAGGACAGGGAAAAAAACGCTAGCTTGCCTTACAAGAAAAACACTCTGCTTTGAGAAAAGAGCACTCTTCTACACTACTGTGTTTCAGAACTTAATAACTGTGCTTCCTACACACACGGGCCATATCTAGTTCAACTCTGCTTAGGAAACTGACAAGAACAGTAGATCCCCTTTAGTCCAATACACTGTATTTGCTGGGAACAGACGCCAGTGCTATTTGTCCTGTAGATGGCAAAGGCAGCACAATAGTGACTATTCTTACCATAAAACAACTCTTGCATGTAGGACCAGAAACTGCATGTGTTTCAACTCCATTTCGTACCTGAAAACAAACGCTAGCTCACCTTACAAGAAAAACACTCTGCTTTAGAGAAAAGGGCACTCTTCTACTCTACTGTGTTTCCTATAGGGCCAGAACAGTGAGCTTGCTCAGAACAAAAGAACTGTGCTTCCTACACACGGGCCATATCTAGTTCAACTCTGCTTAGGAAACTGAAAAGAACAGTAGCTCCTTTTCAGTCCGATACAGTGTACTTGCTGTGAACAGACGCAAGTGGTATTTGCACTGTATATGGCAATGGGAGCGCAATATGGACTTTCCTTACCAGTAAACAACTCTTGCTCATAGGACCAGAAACTGCATGTGATTCAACTCCATTTAGGACTGGGAAACAAATGCTAGCTCGCCTTACATGAAACACACTCTGCACTTGAGAAAAGAGCACTCATCTACTCTACTATGTTTCCTATGGGGTCCAAACAGTGAGCTTGCTCAGAACAAAAGAACTGTGCTTCCTACACACATGGGCCATATCTAGTTCAACTCTGCTTAGGAAACTGAAAAGAACAGTAGATCCTCTTCAGTCCAATACTCTATACTTGCTGGGAACAGACGCGAGTGCTATTTGCACTGTGTAGTGCAATTGGAGCACAATAGTGACTGGTCTTACCAGAAAACAACTCTTGCTCATAGACAAAAATCTGCATGTGACTCAACTACATTTAGGACTGGGAAACAAACTCTAGCTCGCCTTACAAGAAACACACTCTGCTTTTGAGAAAAGAACACTCTTCTACTCTAATGTGTTTCCCATAGGGCCAGAACAGTGAGCTTGCTCAGAACAAAAGAATTGTGCTTCCTACACACACGGGGCATATCTAGTTCAACTCTGCTTAGGAAACTGACAAGAACAGTATCTCCTCTTCAGTCCAATAAACTGTACTTGCTGGGAACAGACGGGAGTGCTATTTGCACTGTGTATGGCAATGGGAGCGCAATAGGGACTTTCCTTACCAGAAAACAACTCTTGCTTGTAGGACCAGAAAGTGCATATGATTCAACTCCATTTAGGACTGGGAAACAAATGCTAGGTCGCCTTACATGAAACACACTCTGCTTTTGAGAAAAGAGCACTCTTCTACTGTACTGTGTTTCCTATGGAGTCCAAACAGTGAGCTTGCTCAGAACAAAATAACTGTGCTTCCTACAGACATGGGCCATATCTAGTTAAACTTTGCTTAGGAAACTGAAAAAGAACAGTAGATCCTCTTCAGTCCAATACACTGTACTTGCTGGGAACAGACGCGAGTGCTATTTGCACTGTGTAGTGCAATTGGAGCACAATAGTGACGCGTCTTACCAGAAAACAACTCTTGCTCATAGGACAAAAAACTGCATGTGATTCAACTCCATTTAGGACTGGGAAACAAACGGTAGCTCGCCTTACAAGAAACACACTCTGCTTTTGAGAAAAGAACACTCTTCTACTCTACTGTGTTTTCCGTAGGGCCAGAACAGTGAGCTTGCTCAGAAGATAAGAACTGTGCTTCCTACACACACGGGGCATATCTAGTTCAACTCTGCTTAGGAAACTGACAAGAACAGTAGCTCCTCTTCAGTCCAGTACACTGTACTTGCTAGGAACAGACGGGAGTGCTATTTGCACTATGTATGGTAATGGGAGCGCTATAGTGACTTTCCTTACCAGAAAACAACTCTTGCTCGTAGGACCAGAAACTGCATGTGATTCAACTCCATTTAGGACTGGGAAACAAACGCTAGCTCGCCTTAAAAAAAACAGATTCTGCTTTTGAGAAAAGAGCACTCTTCTACTCTACTGTGTTTCCTATGGGGTCCAAACAGTGAGCTTGCTCAGAACAAAAAAAATTGTGCTTCCTACACACACGGCCATATCTAGTTAAAGTCTGCTTAGGAACCTGACAAGAACCGTAGATCCTCTTCAGTCCAATACACTGTACTTGCTGGTGACAGACGCCAGTGCTATTTGTCCTGTGGATGGCAATGGCAGCGCAATAGTGACTTTCCTTACCAGAAAACAACTCTTGCTCATAGTACCAGAAACTGCATGGGATTCAACTCCATTTAGGACTGGGAAACAAACACTAGCTCGCCTTACATGAAACACACTCTTCTTTAGAGAAAGGAGCACTCTTCTAGTCTACTGTGTTTCCTATGAGGTCCAAACAGTGAGCTTGCTCAGAACAAAAGAACTGTGCTTCCTCCACACACGAGCCATATCTAGTTCAACTCTGCTTAGGAAACTGACAAGAACAGTAGCTCCTCTACAGAACAATACACTGTACTTGCTGGGAACAGACGTGAGTGCTATTTGTACTCTGTATGGCAATAGGAGCACAATAGTGACTTTCCTTACCAGAAAACAACTCTTGCTCGTAGGACCAAATACTGCATGTGTCTCAACTCCATTTAGGACTAGGAAACAAATGCTAGCTCGCCTTACAAGAAACACACTTTGCTTTTGAGAAAAGAGCACTCTTCTACTATACTGTGTTTCCTATAGTGGCAGAACAGTGAGCTTCCTCAGAACAAAAGAACTGTGCTTCCTAGACACACGGGCAATGTCTAGTTCAATTCTGCATAGGAAACGGACAAGATCAGTAGCTCCGATTCAATCCAATACACTGTACTTGCTGGGAACAGACGCGAGTGCTATTTGCAATGTCTACGGCAATGGGAGCGCAATGGTGACTATCCTTACCAGAAAACAACTCTTGCTCGTAGGACCAGAAACTGCATGTGATTCAACTCCATTTAGGCCTGGGAAACAAACGCTAGCTCTCCTTACAAGAAACACACTCTGCTTTAGAGAAAAGAGCACTCTTCTACTCTACTGTGTTTCCTATGGAGTCCGAACAGTAAGCTTGCTCAGAACAAAAGAACTGTGCTTCCTACATACACGGCCATATCTAGTTCAATTCTGCTTAGGAACCTGACAAGAACAGTAGATCCTCTTCAGTCCAATACACTGTACATGCTGGGAAAAGACGCCAGTGCTATTTGTCCTGTGTATGGCAATGGCAGCGCAATAGTGATTATTCTTACCAAAAAACAACTCTTGCTCGTAGGACCAGAAACTGCATGGGATTCAACTCCATTTAGGACTGGGAAACAAATGCTAGCTCGCCTTACATGAAACACACTCTGCTTTTGAGAAAAGAGCACTCTTCTACTCTACTGTGTTTCCTATGGAGTCCGAACAGTGAGCTTGTTCAGAACAAAAGAACTGTGCTTCCTCCACACACGGGCCATATCTAGTTCAACTCTGCTTAGGAAACTGACAAGAACAGTAGCTCCTCTTCAGTCTAATACACTGTACTTGCTGGGAATAGACAAGAATGTTATCTGCACTGTGCATGGCAATTGGAGCACAATAGTGACTCGTCTTACCAGAAAACAACTCTTGCTCGTAGGACAAAAAACTGCAAGTGACTCAACTACATTTAGGACTGGGAAACTAACTCTAGCTCGCCTTACAAGAAACACACTCTGCTTTTGAGAAAAGAGCACTCATCTACTCTACTGTGTTTCCTGTATGGTCAGAACAGTGAGTTTGCTCAGAACAAAAGAACTGTGCTTCCTACACACACGGGCCATATCTAGTTCAACTCTGCTTAGGAAACTGAGAAGAACAGTAGCTCCTCTTCAGTCCAATACTCTGTACTTGCTGGGAACAGACGGGAGTACTATTTGCATTGTGTATGGCAATGGGAGCACAATAGTGACTTTCCTTACCAGAAAACAACCCTTGCTCATAGGACCAGATACTGCAAGTGATTTAACTCCATTTAGGAATGGGAAACAAACGCTATCTCACCTTACAAGGAACACACTCTGCTTTTGAGAAAAGAGCACTCTTCTACTCTACTGTGTTTCCTATGGGGTCCATACAGTGAGCTTGCTCAGAACAAAAAAACTGTGCTTCCTACACACGGATCATATCTAGTTCAACTCTGCTTAGGAAACTGACAAGAACAGTAGCTCCTATTCAGTCCAATACACTGGACTTGCTGGGATCAGATGCGAGTGCTATTTGCACTGTGTATCGCAATTGGAGCACAATAGTGACTCGTCTTACCAGAAAAAAACTCTTGCTCGTTGGACAAAAAAATGCATGTGACTCAACTCCATTTACGACTGGGAAACAAACTCTAGCTCGCCTTACAAGAAACACACTCTGCTTTTGAGAAAAGAGCACTCTTCTTCTCTACTGTGTTTCCTATAGGGCCAGAACAGTGAGCTTCCTCAGAACAAAAGAACTGTGCTTCCTACACACACGAGCAATGTCTAGTTCAATTCTGCATAGGAAACGTACAAGATCAGTAGCTCTGCTTCAGTCCAATACACTGTACTTGCTGGAAACAGAGGCGAGTGCTATTTGCACTCTCTACAGCAATGGGAGCGCAATGGTGACTTTCCTTACCAGAAAAAAAACTCTTTCTCGTAGGACCAGAAACTGCATGTGATTCAACTCCATTTAGGACTGGGAAACAAACGCTAGCTTGCCTTACAAGAAACACACTCTGCTTTTGAGAAAAGAGCACTCTTCTACTCTACTGTGTTTCCTATAGGGCCAGAACAGTGAGCTTGCTCAGAACATAAGAACTGTGCTTGCTACACACGGGCCATATCTAGTTCAACTCTACATAAGAAATGGACAAGAACAGTAGCTCCTCTTCAGTCCGATACACTGTAATTACTTGGAACAGACGCGAGTGCTATTTGCACTGTGTATGGCAATGGGAACACAATAGTGACTTTCCTTACCAGAAAACAACTCTTGCTCATAGGACCAGAAACTGCATGTGATTCAACTCCATTTAGGACTGGAAAACAAACGCTTGCTTGCCTTACAAGAAACACACTCTGCTTTTGAGAAAAGAGCACTCTTCTACTATACTCTGTTTCCTATGGTGTCCAAACAGTGGGCTTGCTCAGAACAAAAGAACTGTGCTTCCTACACACACGGGTCATATCTAGTTCAACTCTGCTTAGGAAACTGACAAGAACAGTAGCTGCTCTTCAGTCCAATACACTGTACTTGCTGGGAACAGACGCGAGTGCTATTTGCACTGTGTATGGCAATTGGAGCACAATAGTGACTCATCTTACCAGAAAACAACTCTTGCTCGTAGGACAAAAAACTGCATGTGACTCAACTCCATTTAGGACTGGGAAACAAACTTTAGATCGACTTACAAGAAACACACTCTGCTTTTGAGAAAAGAGCACTCTTCTACTCTACTGTGTTTCCTATAGGGCCAGAACAGTGAGCTTGCTCAGAACAAAAGAATTGTGCTTCCTACACACACGGGCCATATCTAGTTCAACTCTGCTTAGGAAACTGAGAAGAACAGTAGCTCCTCTTCAGTCCGATACACTGTAGTTGATGGGAACAGACACGAGTGCTATTTGCACTGTGTATGGCAATGGGAGCGCAATAGTGACTTTCCTTACCAGAAAACAAATCTTGCTCGTGGGACCAGAAACTGCATGTGATTCAACTCCATTTAGGACTGGGAAACAAACGCTAGCTTGCCTTACAAGAAACACACTCTGCTTTTGAGAAAAGAGCACTCTTCTACTCTACTGTGTTTCCTATGGGGTCCGAACAGTGAGCTTGCTCAGAACATAAGAATTGTGCTTCCTACACACACGGACCATATCTAGTTCAACTCTGCTTAGGAAACTGAAAAGAACAGTAGCTCCTCTTCAGTCCAATACACGGTACTTGCTGGGAACAGACGGGAGTGCTATTTGCACTGTGTATGGCAATGGGAGCACAATAGTGACTATCCTTACCAGAAAACAACTCGTAATTGTGGGACCAGAAATTGCATGTTATTCAACTCCATTTAGAACTGGGAAAAAAATGCTAGCTCGACTTACAAGAAACACACTCTGCTTTTGACAAAAGAGCACTCTTCTACTCTACTGTGTTTCCTATGGGGTCCGAACAGTGAGCTTGCTCAGAACAAAAAAACTGTGCTTCCTACACACACAGCCATATATAGTTCAAGTCTGCTTAGGAACCTGACAAGAACATTAGCTCCTCTTCAGTCCGATACACTGTACGTGCTGGGAACAGACGTGAGAGCTATTTGCACTGTGTATGGCAATGGGAGCGCAATTGTGACTTTCCTTACAAGAAAACAACTTTTGTTCGTAGGACCAGAAACTGCATGTGATTCAACTCCATTTAGGACTGGAAAACAAACGCTAGCTCGCCTTACAAGAAACTCACTCTCCTTTCGAGAAAAGACCACTCTTCTACTCTACTGTATTTCCTATGGGGTCCAAACAGTGAGCTTGCTCAGAACAAAAGAATTGTGCTTCCTACACACACGGACCATATCTAGTTCAACTCTGCTTAGGAAACTGAGAAGAACAGTAGTTCCTCTACAGTCCAATACACTGTACTTACTGGGAACAGACGCGAGTGCTATTTGCACTGTATATGGCATTTGGAGCGCAATAGTGTCTCTTCTTATCAGAAAACAACTCTTACTCGTAAAACCAAAAACTGCATGTGACTCAACTCCATTTAGGACTGGGAAAAAAACACGAGCTCGCCTTACAAGAAACACACTATGCTTTAGAGAAAAAAGCAGTCTTCTACTCTACTGTGTTTCCTATAGGGCCAGAACAGTGAGCTTGCTCAGAACAAGAGAACTGTGCTTCCCACACACACGGGCCATATCTCCTTCAACTCTGCTTAGGAAACTGACAAGAACAGTAGCTCCTCTTCAGTCCGATACACTGTACTTGCTGGGAACAGACGGGAGTGCTATTTGCACTTTGTATGGCAATGGGAGCGCAATAGTGACTTTCCTTACCAGAGAACAACTCTTGCTCGTGGGACCAGAAACTGCATGTGATTCAACTCCATTTAGGACTGGGAAACAAACGCTAGCTTGCCTTACAAGAAACACACTCTGCTTTTGAGAAAAGAGCACTCTTCTACTCTACTGTGTTTCCTATGGGGTCCGAACAGTGAGCTTGCTCAGAACATAAGAATTGTGCTTCGTACACACACGGACCATATCTAGTTCAACTCTGCTTAGGAAACTGAAAAGAACAGTAGCTCCTCTTCAGTCCAATACACGGTACTTGCTGGGAACAAACGGGAGTGCTATTTGCACTGTGTATGGCAATGGGAGCACAATAGTGACTTTCCTTACCAGAAAACAACTCGTAATTGTGGGACCAGAAATTGCATGTTATTCAACTCCATTTAGAACTGGGAAAAAAATGCTAGCTCGACTTACAAGAAACACACTCTGCTTTTGACAAAAGAGCACTCTTCTACTCTACTGTGTTTCCTATGGGGTCCGAACAGTGAGCTTGCTCAGAACAAAAAAACTGTGCTTCCTACACACACAGCCATATATAGTTCAAGTCTGCTTAGGAACCTGACAAGAACATTAGCTCCTCTTCAGTCCGATACACTGTACGTGCTGGGAACAGACGTAAGAGCTATTTGCACTGTGTATGGCAATGGGAGCGCAATAGTGACTTTCCTTACAAGAAAACAACTTTTGTTCGTAGGACCAGAAACTGCATGTGATTCAACTCCATTTAGGACTGGAAAACAAACGCTAGCTCGCCTTACAAGAAACTCACACTCCTTTCGAGAAAAGACCACTCTTCTACTCTACTGTATTTCCTATGGGGTCCAAACAGTGAGCTTGCTCAGAACAAAAGAATTGTGCTTCCTACACACACGGACCATATCTAGTTCAACTCTGCTTAGGAAACTGAGAAGAACAGTAGTTCCTCTACAGTCCAATACACTGTACTTACTGGGAACAGACGCGAGTGCTATTTGCACTGTATATGGCATTTGGAGCGCAATAGTGTCTCTTCTTATCAGAAAACAACTCTTGCTCATAAAACCAAAAACTGCATGTGACTCAACTCCATTTAGGACTGGGAAAAAAACACGAGCTCGCCTTACAAGAAACACACTATGCTTTAGAGAAAAAAGCAGTCTTCTACTCTACTGTGTTTCCTATAGGGCCAGAACAGTGAGCTTGCTCAGAACAAGAGAACTGTGCTTCCCACACACACGGGCCATATCTCCTTCAACTCTGCATAGGAAACTGACAAGAACAGTAGCTCCTCTTCAGTCCGATACACTGTACTTGCTGGGAACAGACGGGAGTGCTATTTGCACTTTGTATGGCAATGGGAGCGCAATAGTGACTTTCCTTACCAGAGAACAACTCTTGCTCGTGGGACCAGAAACTGCATGTGATTCAACTCCATTTAGGACTGGGAAAAAAATGCTAGCTCGCCTTACAAGAAACACACTCTGCTTTAGAGAAAAGAGCACGCTATTACTCTACTATGTTTTCTATGGTGTCCAAACAGTGAGCTTGCTCAGAACAAAACAACTGTGCTTCCTACACACACGGCCATATCTGGTTCAATTCTTCTTGAGAACGCGACAAGAACAGTAGATGCTCTTCAGTCCAATTCACTGTACTTGCTGGGAACAGACAACAGTGCTATTTGACCTGTGTATGGCAATGGCAGCGCAATAGTGACTATTCTTACCATAAAACAACTCTTGCTCGTAGGACCAGAAACTGCATTGATTCAACTCCATTTAGGACTGGAAATCAAACCCTAGCTCGCCTTACAAAAAACACACTCTGCTTTCGAGAAAAGAGCACTCTTCTACTCCACTGTATTTCCTATGGGGTCCAATCTGTGAGCTTGCTCAGAACATAAGAATTGTGCTTCCTTCACACACGGACCATATCTAGTTCAACTCTGCTTAGGAAACTGAGAAGAACAGTTCCTCCTCTTCAGTCCAATACACTCTACTTGCTGGGAACAGACGGGAGTGTTATTTGCACTGTGTATGGCAATGGGAGCCCAATAGTGACTTTCCTTACCAGAAAACAACTCTTGATCGTAGGACCAGAAACTGCATGTGATTCAACTCCATTTAGAACTGGGAAACAAATGCTAGCTCGACTTACAAGAAACACACCCTGCTTTTGAGAAAAGAGCACTCATCTACTCTACTGTGTTTCCTAGGGGGTCCGAACAGTGAGCTTGCTCAGAACAAAAAACCTGTGCTTCCTACACACACGGCCATATATAGTTCAAGTCTGCTTAGGAACCTGACAAGAACAGTAGATCCTCTTCAGTCCAATACACTGTACTTGCTGGGAACAGACGCCAGTGCTCTTTGTTGTGTGTACGGCAATGGCAGCGCAATAGTGACTCTTCTTACCAGAAAACAACTCTTGCTCATAGGATCAGAAACTGCATGGGATTCAACTCCATTTAGGACTGGGAAACAAACACTAGCTTGCCTTAAAAGAATCACACACTGCTTTTGAGAAAAGAGCACTCTTCTACTCTACTGTGTTTCCTAAGGGGTCCAAACAGTGAGCTTGCTCACAACAAAAGAACTGTGCTTCCTACACACACGGACCCTATCTAGTTGAACTCTGCTTAGGAAACTGACAAGAACATTAGCTCCTCTTCAGTCCGATACACTGTACGTGCTGGGAACAGATGCCAGAGCTATTTGCACTGTGTATGGCAATGGGAGCGCAATAGTGACTTTCCTTACCAGAAAACAATTTTTGCTCGTAGGACCAGAAACTGCATGTGATTCAACTCCATTTAACTGGAAAACAAACGCTAGCTTGCCTTACAAGAAACACACTCTCCTTTCGAGAAAACAGCACTCTTCTACTCTACTGTATTTCCTATGGGGTCCAAACAGTGAGCTTGCTCAGAACAAAAGAATTGTGCTTCCTACACACACGGACCATATCTAGTTCAACTCTGCTTAGGAAACTGAGAAGAACAGTAGCTCCTCTACAGTTCAATACACTGTACTTGCTGGGAAGAGACGCGAGTGCTATTTGCACTGTGTATGGCATTTGGAGCGCAATAGTGTCTCTTCTTATCAGAAAACAACTCTTGCTCGTAAAACCAAAAACTGCATGTGACTCAACTCCATTTAGGACTGGGAAAAAAACACGAGCTCGCCTTACAAGAAACACACTACGCTTTAGAGAAAAGAGCACTCTTCTACTCTACTGTGTTTCCTATAGGGCCAGAACAGTGAGCTTGCTCAGAACAAGAGAACTGTGCTTCCCACACACCCGGGCCATATCTCGTTCAACTCTGCTTAGGAAACTGACAAGAACAGTAGCTCCTCCTCAGTCCGATACACTGTACTTGCTGGGAACAGACGGTAGTGCTATTTGCACTTTGTATGGCAATGGGAACGCAATAGTGACTTTCCTTACCAGAGAACAACTCTTGCTCGTGGGACCAGAAACTGCATGTGATTCAACTCCATTTAGGACTGGGAAAAAAATGCTAGCTCGCCTTACAAGAAACACACTCTGCTTTAGAGAAAAGAGCACTCTAGTACTCTACTATGTTTTCTATGGGGTCCGAACAGTGAGCTTGCTCAGAACAAAAAAACTGTGCTTCCTACACACACGGCCATATATAGTTCAAGTCTGCTTAGGAACCTGACAAGAACAGTAGATCCTCTTCAGTCCAATACACTGTACTAGCTGGGAACAGACGCCAGTGCTATTTGTCGTGTGTACGGCAATGGCAGAGCAATAGTGACTCTTCTTACCAGAAAACAACTCTTGCTCATAGGACCAGAAACTGCATGTGATTCAACTCCATTTAGGACTGGGAAACAAACACTAGCTTGCCTTACAAGAACCACACTCTGCTTTTGAAAAAAGAGCACTCTTCTACTCTACTGTGTTTCCTATGGGGTCCAAACAGTGAGCTTGCTCACAACAAAAGAACTGTGCCTCCTACACACACGGACCATATGTAGTTCAAGTCTGCTTAGGAAACTGACAAGAAAAGTAGCTCCTATTCAGTCCAATACACTGTACTTGCTGGGAAAAGACGCGAGTGCTATTTGCACTGTGTATGTCAATGGGAGCGCAATAGTGATTGTCCTTACCAGAAAACAACTCTTGCTCGTAGGACCAGAAACTGCATGTGATTCAACTCCATTTAGGACTAGGAAACAAACGCTAGCTCGCCTTACAAGAAACACACTCTGCTTTTGAGAAAAGAGCACTCTTCTACTCTACTGTGTTTCCTTAAGGGGTCCAACAGTGAGCTTGAACAGAAACAAAAGAACTGTGCTTCCTACACACACGGACCCTATCTAGTTGAACTCTGCTTAGGAAACTGACAAGAACAGTAGCTCCTCTTCATTTCAATACACTGTACTTGCTGGGAACAGACGTGATAGCTATTTGCACTGTGTATGGAAATGGGAGCGCAATAGTGACTTTCCTTACCAGAAAACAACTCTTGCTCGTAGGACCAGAAACTGCATGTGATTCAACTCCATTTAGGACTGGGAAACAAACGCTAGCTTGCCTTACAAGAAACACACTCTGCTTTTGAGAAAAGAGCACTCTTCTACTCTACTATGTTTCCTAAGGGGTCCGAACAGTGAGCTTGCTCAGAACAAAAGAACTGTGCTTCCTATGCACACGGTCTTATCCAGTTCAATTCTGCTTAGGAACCTGACAAGAACAGTAGATCCTCTTCAGTCCAATACACTGTACTTGATGGGAACAGACGCCAGTGCTATTTGTCCTGTGTATGGCATTGGCAGCGCAATAGTGACTATTCTTACCATAAAACAACTCTTGCTCATAGGACCAGAAACTGTATGTGATTCAACTCCATTTAGGACTGGAAAACAAATGCTAGCTCGCCTTACAAGAAACACAGTCTGCTTTCGAGAAAAGAGTACTCTTCTACTCTACTGTATTTCCTATGGGGTCCAAACAGTGAGCTTGCTCAGAACAAAAGAACTGTGCTTCCTACACACACGGGCCATATGTAGTTCAACTCTGCTTAGGAAACTGACAAGAACAGTAGCTCCGCTTCAGTCCAATACACTGTACTTGCTGGGAACAGACTAGAGTGCTACTTGCCCTGTGTATGACAATGGGAGCACAATAGTGACTCTTCTTACCAGAAAAAAACTCTTGCTGGTAGGACCAGAAACTGCATGGGATTCAACTCCATTTAGGACTGGGAAACAAACGGTAGCTCGACTTACAAGAAACACACTCTGGATTGAGAAAACAGCACTCTTCTACTCTAATGTGTTTCCTATAGGGCCAGAACAGTGAGCATTCTCAGAACAGAAGAACTGTGCTTCCTACACACGGTACATATCTAGTTCAATTCTGCTTAGGAAACTGAAAAGAACAGTAGCTCCACTCCAGTCCAATACACTGTACTTGCTGGGAACACACTTGAGTGCTATTTGCACTGTGTATGGCAATGGGAGCACAATAGTAACTTTCCTTACCAGAAAACAAACCTTGCTTGTAGGACCAAAAACCTCATGTGATTCAACACCATTAAGGACTGGGAAACAAACGCTAGCTCGCCTTTCAAGACACACACTCTGCTTTTGAGAAAAGAGCACTCTTCTACTCTACTCTGTTTCCAATGGGGTCCGAACAGTGAGCTTGCTCAGAACAAAAGAACTGTTTTTCCTACACACACGGGCCATATCTAGTTCAACTCTGCTTAGGAAACTGACAAGAACAGTAGCTCCGCTTCAGTCCAATACACTGTAGTTGCTGGGAACAGATGTGAGTGCTATTTACCCTGTGTATGATAATGGGAGCGCAATAGTGACACTTCTTATCAGTAAACACCTCTTGCTCGTAGGACCAGAAACTGCATGGGATTCAACTCCATTTAGGACTGGGAAACAAATGCTAGCTCGACTTACAAGAAACACACTCTGCTTTTGAGAAAAGAGCAGTCTTCTACTCTACTGTGTTTCCTATGGTTTCCGAATAGTGAGCTTGCTCAGAACAGAAGAACTGTGCTTCTTAGACACACGGGCCATATCTAGTTCAACTCTGCTTAAAAAACTGACAGGAACAGTAGCTCCTCTTCAGTCAAATACACTGTACTTGCTGGGAACAGACCCGAGTGCTATTTGCACTGTGTATGGCAATAGGAGCACAATAGTGACTCTTCTTATCAGAAAACACCTCTTGCTCGTAGGACCAGAAACTGCATGGGATTCAACTCCATTTAGGACTGGGAAACAAATGCTAGCTCGCCTTACAAGAAACACACTCTGCTTTTGAGAAAAGAGCACTCTTCTACTCTACTGTGTTTCCTATGGGGGCCGAACAGTGAGCTTGCTCAGAACAAAAAAACTGTGCTTCCTACACACATGGGCCATATCTAGTTCAACTCTGCTTAGGAAACTGACAAGAACAGTAGCTCCGCTTCAGTCCAATACACTGTACTTGCTGGGAACAGACACGAGTGCTATTTGCACTGTGTATGGCAATAGGAGCACAATAGTGACTCTTCTTATCCGAAAACACCTCTTGTTTGTAGGAACAGAAACTGCATGGGATTCAACTCCATTTCTGACTGGGAAACAAACACTAGCTCGCCTTACAAGAAACACACTCTGCTTTTGAGAAAAGAGCACTCTTCTACTCTACTGTGTTTATATGGGGGCCGAACAGTGAGCTTGCTCAGAACAAAAGAACTGTGCTTCCTACACACACGGGCCATATCTAGTTCAACTCTGCTTAGGAAACTGACAAGAACAGTAGCTCCGCTTCAGTCCAATACACTGTACTTGCTGGGAACAGACACGAGTGCTATTTGCACTGTGTATGGCAATAGGAGCGCAATAGTGACTCTTCTTATCAGAAAACACCTCTTGCTGGTAGGACCAGAAACTGCATGGGATTCAACTCCATTTAGGACTGGGAAACAAACGCTAGCTCGCCTTACAAGAAACACACTCTGCTTTTGAGAAAAGAGCACTCTTCTACTCTACTGTGTTTCCTACAGGGCAGGAACAGTGAGCTTGCTCAGAACAAAAGAACTGTGCTTCCTACACACACGGGCCATATCTAGTTCAACTCTGCTTAGGAAACTGACAGGAACAGTAGCTCCGCTTCAGTCCAATACACTGTACTTGCTGGGAACAGACGCGAGTGCTTTTTGCACTGTGTATGGCAATGGGAGCCCAATAGTGTCTTTCCTTTTCAGAAAACAAATCTTGCTTGTAGGAACAAGAACTGCATGTGATTCAACTCCATTTAGGACTGGGAAACAAACGCTAGCTCGCCTTACAAGAAACACACTCTGCTTTTGAGAAAAGAGCACTCTTCTACTCTACTGTTTTTCCTATGGGGTCCGAACAGTGAGCTTGCTCAGAACAAAAGAACTGTGCTTCCTACACACACGGGCCATATCTAGTTCAACTCTGCTTAAGAAACTGACAAGAACAGTAGCTCCGCTTCAGTCCAATACACTGTACTTGCTGGGAACAGATGCGAGTGCTATTTGCACTGTGTATGGCAATGGGAGCGCAAAGGTGACTTTCCTTACCAGAAAACAACTCATGCTCGTAGGACCAAAAACTGCATGTGATTCATCTCCATTTAGGACTGGGAAAAAACGCTAGCTCGCCTTACAAGAAACACACTCTGCTTTTGACAAAAGATCACTCTTCTATTCTACTGTGTTTCCTATAGGGCCAGAACAGTGAGCTTGCTCAGAACAAAAGAACTGTGCTTCATACAAATACTGCCATATCTAGTTCAATTCTGCTTAGGAAACTGAAAAGAACAGTAGATCCTCTTCAGTCCAATACACTGTGCTAACTGGGAACAGACGCGAGTGCTATTTGCACTGTGTATGGCAATAGGAGCACAATAGTGACTCTTCTTATAAGAAAACACCTCTTGCTCGTAGGATAAAAAACTGCATGTGATTCAACTCCATTTAGGAGTGGGAAACAAATGGTAGCTCGCCTTACAAGAAACACACTCTGCTTTTGAGAAAAGAGCACTCTTCTACTCTACTGTGTTTCCCATAGGGCCAAAACAGTTAGCTTGCTCAGAACAGAAGAACTGTGCTTCCTACACACACGGGCCATATCTAATTCAATTCTGCTTAGGAAACTGACAAGAACAGTAGATCCTTTTCAGTACAATACACTGTACTTGCTGGGAACAGACGCCAGTGCTATTTGTCCTTTGTATGACAATTGGAGCACAATAGCAACTCATATTACCAGAAAATAGCTCTTGCTCATAGGACCAGAAACTGCATGGGATTCAACTCCATTTAGGACTGGGAAACAAACGCTAGCTCGCCTTTCAAGAAACACACTCTGCTTTTGAGAAAAGAGCACTCTTCTACTCTACTGTGTTTCTTTGGGTTCCGAATAGTGAGCTTGGTCAGAACAAAAGAACTGGGCTTCCCACACACAGGGGCCATATCTAGTTCAACTCTGCTTAGGAAATTGACAAGAACAGTAGCTCTGCTTCAGTCCAATACACTGTACTTGCTGGGAACAGATGCGACTGCTATTTGCACTGTGTATGGCAATGGGAGCGCAATAGTTACTTTCCTTACCAGAAAACAACTCATGCTCGTATACCAAAAACTGCATGTGATTCAACTCCATTTAGGACTGGGAAAAAACGCTAGCTCGCCTTACAAGAAACACACTCTGCTTTTGACAAAAGAGCACTCTTCTACTCTGCTGTGTTTCCTATAGGGCCAGAACAGTGAGCTTGCTCAGAACAAAAGAACTGTGCTTCATACAAATACTGCCATATTTAGTTCAATTCTGCTTAGGAAACTGAAAAGAACAGTAGATCCTCTTCAGTCCAGTACACTGTATATGCTGGGAACAGACGCCAGTGCTATTTGCCCTGTGTATGACAATGGGAGCGCAATAGTGACTCTTGTTACCAGAAAACAACTCTTGCTCGTAGGACAAGAAACTGCATGTGATTCAACACCATTTGGGACTGGGAAACAAATGGTAGCTCGCCTTACAAGAAACACACTCTGCTTTTGAGAAAACAGCACTCTTCTACTCTACTGTGTTTCCTATGGGGTCCGAACAGTGAGCTTGCTCAGAACAAAACAACTGTGCTTCCTACACACACGGGCCATATCTAGTTCAACTCTGCTTAGGAAACTGACAAGAACAGTAGCTCTGCTTCAGTCCAATACACTGTACTTGCTGGGAACAGACACGAGTGCTATTTGCACTGTGTATGGCAATAGGAGCGCAACAGTGACTCTTCTTATCAGAAAACACCTCTTGCTCATAGGACCAGAAACTGCATGGGATTCAACTCCATTTCTTACTGGGAAACAATCGCTAGCTCGACTTACAATAAACACACTCTGGATTGAGAAAACAGCACTCTTCTACTCTAATGTGTTTCCTATAGGGCCAGGACAGTGAGCATTCTCAGAACAAAAGAACTGTGCTTCCTTCACACACAGTCCATATCTAGTTCAACTCTGCTTATGAAACTGACAAGAACAGTAGCTCCTCTTCAGTCCAATACACTGTATTTGCTGGGAACAGACTCGAGTGCTATTTGTACTGTGTATGGCAATGGGAGCGCAAGAGTGACTTTCCTTACCAGAAAACAAATCTTGCTTGTAGGACCAAAAACTGCATGTGATTCAACTCCATTTAGGACTGGGAAACAAACGCTAGCTCGCCTTACAAGAAACACACTCTGCTTTTGAGAAAAGAGCACTCTTCTACTCTACTGTGTTTCCTACAGGGCCAGAACAGTGAGCTTGCTCAGAACAAAAGAACTGTGCTTCCTACACACACGGGCCATATCTAGTTCAACTCTGCTTAGGAAACTGACAAGAACAGTAGCTCCGCTTCAGTCCAATACACTGTACTTGCTGGGAACAGACTAGAGTGCTACTTGCCCTGTGTATGACAATGGGAGCACAATAGTGACTCTTCTTACCAGAAAAAAACTCTTGCTGGTAGGACCAGAAACTGCATGGGATTCAACTCCATTTAGGACTGGGAAACAAACGGTAGCTCGACTTACAAGAAACACACTCTGGATTGAGAAAACAGCACTCTTCTACTCTAATGTGTTTCCTATAGGGCCAGAACAGTGAGCATTCTCAGAACAAAAGAACTGTGCTTCCTACACACGGTACATATCTAGTTCAATTCTGCTTAGGAAACTGAAAAGAACAGTAGCTCCACTCCAGTCCAATACACTGTACTTGCTGGGAACACACTTGAGTGCTATTTGCACTGTGTATGGCAATGGGAGCACAATAGTAACTTTCCTTACCAGAAAACAAACCTTGCTTGAAGGACCAAAAACCTCATGTGATTCAACAACATTTAGGACTGGGAAAGAAACGCTAGCTCGCCTTTCAAGACACACACTCTGCTTTTGAGAAAAGAGCACTCTTCTACTCTACTCTGTTTCCAATGGGGTCCGAACAGTGAGCTTGCTCAGAACAAAAAAACTGTTTTTCCTACACACACGGGCCATATCTAGTTCAACTCTGCTTAGGAAACTGACAAGAACAGTAGCTCCGCTTCAGTCCAACACACTGTAGTTGCTGGGAACAGACGCGAGTGCTATTTACCATGTGTATGACAATGGGAGCGCAATAGTGACACTTCTTATCAGTAAACACCTCTTGCTCGTAGGACCAGAAACTGCATGGGATTCAACTCCATTTAGGACTGGTAAACAAATGCTAGCTCGCCTTACAAGAAACACACTCTGCTTTTGAGAAAAGAGCAGTCTTCTACTCTACTGTGTTTCCTATGGTTTCCGAACAGTGAGCTTGCTCAGAACAGAAGAACTGTGCTTCTTACACACACGGGCCATATCTAGTTCAACTCTGCTTAAAAAACTGACAGGAACAGTAGCTCCTCTTCAGTCAAATACACTGTACTTGCTGGGAACAGACCCGAGTGCTATTTGCACTGTGTATGGCAATAGGAGCACAATAGTGACTCTTCTTATCAGAAAACACCTCTTGCTCGTAGGACCAGAAACTGCATGGGATTTAACTCCATTTAGGACTGAGAAACAAATGCTAGCTCGCCTTACAAGAAACACACTCTGCTTTTGAGAAAAGAGCACTCATCTACTCTACTGTGTTTCCTATGGGGGCCGAACAGTGAGCTTGCTCAGAACAAAAGAACTGTGCTTCCTACACACATGGGCCATATCTAGTTCAACTCTGCTTAGGAAACTGACAAGAACAGTAGCTCCGCTTCAGTCCAATACACTGTACTTGCTGGGAACAGACACGAGTGCTATTTGCACTGTGTATGGCAATAGGAGCACAATAGTGACTCTTCTTATCCGAAAACACCTCTTGCTCCTAGGACCAGAAACTGCATGGGATTCAACTCCATTTCTGACTGGGAAACAAACACTAGCTTGCCTTACAAGAAACACACTCTGCTTTTGAGAAAAGAGCACTCTTCTACTCTACTGTGTTTACTATGGGGGCCGAACAGTGAGCTTGCTCAGAACAAAAGAACTGTGCTTCCTACACACACGGGCCATATCTAGTTCAACTCTGCTTAGGAAACTGACAAGAACAGTAGCTCCGCTTCAGTCCAATACACTGAACTTGCTGGGAACAGACACGAGGGCTATTTGCACTGTGTATGGCAATAGGAGCGCAATAGTGACTCTTCTTATCAGAAAACACCTCTTGCTGGTAGGACCAGAAACTGCATGGGATTCAACTCCATTTAGGACTGGGAAACAAACGCTAGCTCGCCTTACAAGAAACACACTCTGCTTTTGGGAAAAGAGCACTCTTCTACTCTACTGTGTTTCCTACAGGGCAGGAACAGTGAGCTTGCTCAGAACAAAAGAACTGTGCTTCCTACACACACGGGCCATATCTAGTTCAACTCTGCTTAGGAAACTGACAAGAACAGTAGCTCTGCTTCAGTCCAATACACTGTACTTGCTGGTCACAGACACGAGTGCTATTTGCACTGTGTATGGCAATAGGAGCGCAATAGTGACTCTTCTTATCAGAAAACACCTCTTGCTCGTAGGACCAGAAACTGCGTGGGATTCAACTCCATTTCTTACTGGGAAACAATCGCTAGCTCGACTTACAATAAACACACTCTGGATTGAGAAAACAGCACTCTTCTACTCTAATGTGTTTCCTATAGGGCCAGGACAGTGAGCATTCTCAGAACAAAAGAACTGTGCTTCCTACACACACAGTCCATATCTAGTTCAACTCTGCTTATGAAACTGACAAGAACAGTAGCTCCTCTTCAGTCCAATACACTGTATTTGCTGGGAACAGACTCGAGTGCTATTTGTACTGTGTATGGCAATGGGAGCGCAAGAGTGACTTTCCTTACCAGAAAACAAATCTTGCTTGTAGGACCAAAAACTGCATGTGATTCAACTCCATTTAGGACTGGGAAACAAACGCTAGCTCGCCTTACAAGAAACACACTCTGCTTTTGAGAAAAGAGCACTCTTCTACTCTACTGTGTTTCCTACAGGGCCAGAACAGTGAGCCTGCTCAGAACAAAAGAACTGTGCTTCCTACACACACGGGCCATATCTAGTTCAACTCTGCTTAGGAAACTGACAAGAACAGTAGCTCCGCTTCAGTCCAATACACTGTACTTGCTGGGAACAGACTAGAGTGCTACTTGCCCTGTGTATGACAATGGGAGCACAATAGTGACTCTTCTTACCAGAAAAAAACTCTTGCTGGTAGGACCAGAAACTGCATGGGATTCAACTCCATTTAGGACTGGGAAACAAACGGTAGCTCGACTTACAAGAAACACACTCTGGATTGAGAAAACAGCACTCTTCTACTCTAATGTGTTTCCTATAGGGCCAGAACAGTGAGCATACTCAGAACAAAAGAACTCTGCTTCCTACACACGGTACATATCTAGTTCAATTCTGCTTAGGAAACTGAAAAGAACAGTAGCTCCACTCCAGTCCAATACACTGTACTTGCTGGGAACACACTTGAGTGCTATTTGCACTGTGTATGGCAATGGGAGCACAATAGTAACTTTCCTTACCAGAAAACAAACCTTGCTTGTAGGACCAAAAACCTCATGTGATTCAACACCATTTAGGACTGGGAAACAAATGCTAGCTCGCCTTTCAAGACACACACTCTGCTTTTGAGAAAAGAGCACTCTTCTACTCTACTCTGTTTACAATGGGGTCCGAACAGTGAGCTTGCTCAGAACAAAAAAACTGTTTTTCCTACACACACGGGCCATATCTAGTTCAACTCTGCTTAGGAAACTGACAAGAACAGTAGCTCCGCTTCAGTCCAATACACTGTACCTGCTGGGAACAGACACGAGTGCTATTTGCACTGTGTATGGCAATAGGAGCGCAATAGTGACTCTTCTTATCAGAAAACACCTCTTGCTCGTAGGACCAGAAACTGCTTGGGATTCAACTCCATTTCTTACTGGGAAACAATCGCTAGCTCGACTTACAATAAACACACTCTGGATTGAGAAAACAGCACTCTTCTACTCTAATGTGTTTCCTATAGGGCCAGGACAGTGAGCATTCTCAGAACAAAAGAACTGTGCTTCCTACACACACAGTCCATATCTAGTTCAACTCTGCTTATGAAACTGACAAGAACAGTAGCTCCTCTTCAGTCCAATACACTGTATTTGCTGGGAACAGACTCGAGTGCTATTTGTACTGTGTATGGCAATGGGAGCGCAAGAGTGACTTTCCTTACCAGAAAACAAATCTTGCTTGTAGGACCAAAAACTGCATGTGATTCAACTCCATTTAGGACTGGGAAACAAACGCTAGCTCGCCTTACAAGAAACACACTCTGCTTTTGAGAAAAGAGCACTCTTCTACTCTACTGTGTTTCCTACAGGGCCAGAACAGTGAGCTTGCTCAGAACAAAAGAACTGTGCTTCCTACACACACGGGCCATATCTAGTTCAACTCTGCTTAGGAAACTGACAAGAACAGTAGCTCTGCTTCAGTCCAATACACTGTACTTGCTGGGAACAGACTAGAGTGCTACTTGCCCTGTGTATGACAATGGGAGCACAATAGTGACTCTTCTTACCAGAAAAAAACTCTTGCTGGTAGGACCAGAAACTGCATGCGATTCAACTCCATTTAGGACTGGGAAACAAACGGTAGCTCGACTTACAAGAAACACACTCTGGATTGAGAAAACAGCACTCTTCTACTCTAATGTGTTTCCTATAGGGCCAGAACAGTGAGCATTCTCAGAACAAAAGAACTGTGCTTCCTACACACGGTACATATCTAGTTCAATTCTGCTTAGGAAACTGAAAAGAACAGTAGCTCCACTCCAGTCCAATACACTGTACTTGCTGGGAACACACTTGAGTGCTATTTGCACTGTGTATGGCAATGGGAGCACAATAGTGACTTTCCTTACCAGAAAACAAACCTTGCTTGTAGGACCAAAAACCTCATGTGATTCAACACCATTTAGGACTGGGAAACAAACGCTAGCTCGCCTTTCAAGACACACACTCTGCTTTTGAGAAAAGAGCACTCTTCTACTCTACTCTGTTTACAATGGGGTCCGAAAAGTGAGCTTGCTCAGAACAAAAGAACTGTTTTTCCTACACACACGGGCCATATCTAGTTCAACTCTGCTTAGGAAACTGACAAGAACAGTAGCTCTGCTTCAGTCCAACACACTGTAGTTGCTGGGAACAGACGCGAGTGCTATTTGCCCTGTGTATGACAATGGGAGCACAATAGTGACACTTCTTATCAGTAAACACCTCTTGCTCGTAGGACCAGAAACTGCATGGGATTCAACTCCATTTCTTACTGGGAAACAAACGCTAGCTCGCCTTACAAGAAACACACTCTGCTTTTGAGAAAAGAGCAGTCTTCTACTCTACTGTGTTTCCTATGGTTTCCGAATAGTGAGCTTGCTCAGAACAGAAGAACTGTGCTTCCTACACACACGGGCCATATCTAATTCAATTCTGCTTAGGAAACTGACAAGAACAGTAGATCCTTTTCAGTACAATACACTGTACTTGCTGGGAACAGACACCAGTGCTATTTGTCCTTTGTATGACAATTGGAGCACAATAGCGACTCATCTTACCAGAAAATAGCTCTTGCTCATAGGACCAGAAACTGCATGGGATTCAACTCCATTTAGGACTGGGAAACAAACGCTAGCTCGCCTTTCAAGAAAAACACTCTGCTTTTGAGAAAAGAGCACTCTTCTACTCTACTGTGTTTCTTTGGGTTCCGAACAGTGAGCTTGGTCAGAACAAAAGAACTGGGCTTCGCACACACAGGGGCCATATCTAGTTCAACTCTGCTTAGGAAATTGACAAGAACAGTAGCTCTGCTTCAGGCCAATACACTCTACTTGCTGGGAACAGATGCGAGTGCTATTTGCACTGTGTATGGCAATGGGAGCGCAATAGTGACTTTCCTTACAAGAAAACAACTCATGCTCGTAGGACCAAAAACTGCATGTGATTCAACTCCATTTAGGACTGGGAAAAAACGCTAGCTCGCCTTACAAGAAACACACTCTGCTTTAGACAAAAGAGCACTCTTCTACTCTACTGTGTTTCCTATAGGGCCAGAACAGTGAGCTTGCTCAGAAGAAAAGAACTGTGCTTCATACAAATACTGCCATATTTAGTTCAATTCTGCTTAGGAAACTGAAAAGAACAGTAGATCCTCTTCAGTCCAGTACACTGTATATGCTGGGAACAGACGCCAGTGCTATTTGCCCTGTGTATGACAATGGGAGCGCAATAGTGACTCTTGTTACCAGAAAACAACTTTTGCTCGTAGGACAAGAAACTGCATGTGATTCAACACCATTTGGGACTGGGAAACAAATAGTAGCTCGCCTTACAAGAAACACACTCTGCTTTTGAGAAAAGAGTACTCTTCTACTCTACTGTGTTTCCTATGGGGGCCGAACAGTGAGCTTGCTCAGAACAAAAGAACTGTGCTTCCTACACACACGGGCCATATCTAGTTCAACTCTGCTTAGGAAACTGACAAGAACAGTAGCTCTGCTTCAGTCCAATGCATTGTACTTGCTGGGAACAGACACGAGTGCTATTTGCACTGTGTATGGCAATAGGAGCGCAATAGTGACTCTTCTTATCAGAAAACACCTCTTGCTCGTAGGACCAGAAACTGCGTGGGATGCAACTCCATTTCTTACTGGGAAACAATCGCTAGCTCGACTTACAATAAACACACTCTGGATTGAGAAAACAGCACTCTTCTACTCTAATGTGTTTCCTATAGGGCCAGGACAGTGAGCATTCTCAGAACAAAAGAACTGTGCTTCCTACACACACAGTCCATATCTAGTTCAACTCTGCTTATGAAACTGACAAGAACAGTAGCTCCTCTTCAGTCCAATACACTGTATTTGCTGGGAACAGACTCGAGTGCTATTTGTACTGTGTATGGCAATGGGAGCTCAAGAGTGACTTTCCTTACCAGAAAACAAATCTTGCTTGTAGGACCAAAAACTGCATGTGATTCAACTCCATTTAGGACTGGGAAACAAACGCTAGCTCGCCTTACAAGAAACACACTCTGCTTTTGAGAAAAGAGCACTCTTCTACTCTACTGTGTTTCCTACAGGGCCAGAACAGTGAGCTTGCTCAGAACAAAAGAACTGTGCTTCCTACACACACGGGCCATATCTAGTTCAACTCTGCTTAGGAAACTGACAAGAACAGTAGCTCTGCTTCAGTCCAATACACTGTACTTGCTGGGAACAGACTAGAGTGCTACTTGCCCTGTGTATGACAATGGGAGCACAATAGTGACTCTTCTTACCAGAAAAAAACTCTTGCTGGTAGGACCAGAAACTGCATGGGATTCAACTCCATTTAGGACTGGGAAACAAACGGTAGCTCGACTTACAAGAAACACACTCTGGATTGAGAAAACAGCACTCTTCTACTCTAATGTGTTTCCTATAGGGCCAGAACAGTGAGCATTCTCAGAACAAAAGAACTGTGCTTCCTACACACGGTACATATCTAGTTCAATTCTGCTTAGGAAACTGAAAAGAACAGTAGCTCCACTCCAGTCCAATACACTGTACTTGCTGGGAACACACTTGAGTGCTATTTGCACTGTGTATGGCAATGGGAGCACAATAGTGACTTTCCTTACCAGAAAACAAACCTTGCTTGTAGGACCAAAAACCTCATGTGATTCAACACCATTTAGGACTGGGAAACAAACGCTAGCTCGCCTTTCAAGACACACACTCTGCTTTTGAGAAAAGAGCACTCTTCTACTCTACTCTGTTTACAATGGGGTCCGAAAAGTGAGCTTGCTCAGAACAAAAGAACTGTTTTTCCTACACACACGGGCCATATCTAGTTCAACTCTGCTTAGGAAACTGACAAGAACAGTAGCTCCGCTTCAGTCCAACACACTGTAGTTGCTGGGAACAGACGCGAGTGCTATTTGCCCTGTGTATGACAATGGGAGCACAATAGTGACACTTCTTATCAGTAAACACCTCTTGCTCGTAGGACCAGAAACTGCATGGGATTCAACTCCATTTCTTACTGGGAAACAAACGCTAGCTCGCCTTACAAGAAACACACTCTGCTTTTGAGAAAAGAGCAGTCTTCTACTCTACTGTGTTTCCTATGGTTTCCGAATAGTGAGCTTGCTCAGAACAGAAGAACTGTGCTTCCTACACACACGGGCCATATCTAATTCAATTCTGCTTAGGAAACTGACAAGAACAGTAGATCCTTTTCAGTACAATACACTGTACTTGCTGGGAACAGACACCAGTGCTATTTGTCCTTTGTATGACATTTGGAGCACAATAGCGACTCATCTTACCAGAAAATAGCTCTTGCTCATAGGACCAGAAACTGCATGGGATTCAACTCCATTTAGGACTGGGAAACAAACGCTAGCTCGCCTTTCAAGAAAAACACTCTGCTTTTGAGAAAAGAGCACTCTTCTACTCTACTGTGTTTCTTTGGGTTCCGAACAGTGAGCTTGGTCAGAACAAAAGAACTGGGCTTCCCACACACAGGGGCCATATCTAGTTCAACTCTGCTTAGGAAATTGACAAGAACAGTAGCTCTGCTTCAGGCCAATACACTCTACTTGCTGGGAACAGATGCGAGTGCTATTTGCACTGTGTATGGCAATGGGAGCGCAATAGTGACTTTCCTTACAAGAAAACAACTCATGCTCGTAGGACCAAAAACTGCATGTGATTCAACTCCATTTAGGACTGGGAAAAAACGCTAGCTCGCCTTACAAGAAACACACTCTGCTTTTGACAAAAGAGCACTCTTCTACTCTACTGTGTTTCCTATAGGGCCAGAACAGTGAGCTTGCTCAGAAGAAAAGAACTGTGCTTCATACAAATACTGCCATATTTAGTTCAATTCTGCTTAGGAAACTGAAAAGAACAGTAGATCCTCTTCAGTCCAGTACACTGTATATGCTGGGAAGAGACGCCAGTGCTATTTGCCCTGTGTATGACAATGGGAGCGCAATAGTGACTCTTGTTACCAGAAAACAACTTTTGCTCGTAGGACAAGAAACTGCATGTGATTCAACACCATTTGGGACTGGGAAACAAATAGTAGCTCGCCTTACAAGAAACACACTCTGCTTTTGAGAAAAGAGTACTCTTCTACTCTACTGTGTTTCCTATGGGGGCCGAACAGTGAGCTTGCTCAGAACAAAAGAACTGTGCTTCCTACACACACGGGCCATATCTAGTTCAACTCTGCTTAGGAAACTGACAAGAACAGTAGCTCTGCTTCAGTCCAATGCATTGTACTTGCTGGGAACAGACACGAGTGCTATTTGCACTGTGTATGGCAATAGGAGCGCAATAGTGACTCTTCTTATCAGAAAACACCTCTTGCTCGTAGGACCAGAAACTGCGTGGGATGCAACTCCATTTCTTACTGGGAAACAATCGCTAGCTCGACTTACAATAAACACACTCTGGATTGAGAAAACAGCACTCTTCTACTCTAATGTGTTTCCTATAGGGCCAGGACAGTGAGCATTCTCAGAACAAAAGAACTGTGCTTCCTACACACACAGTCCATATCTAGTTCAACTCTGCTTATGAAACTGACAAGAACAGTAGCTCCTCTTCAGTCCAATACACTGTATTTGCTGGGAACAGACTCGAGTGCTATTTGTACTGTGTATGGCAATGGGAGCGCAAGAGTGACTTTCCTTACCAGAAAACAAATCTTGCTTGTAGGACCAAAAACTGCATGTGATTCAACTCCATTTAGGACTGGGAAACAAACGCTAGCTCGCCTTACAAGAAACACACTCTGCTTTTGAGAAAAGAGCACTCTTCTACTCTACTGTGTTTCCTACAGGGCCAGAACAGTGAGCCTGCTCAGAACAAAAGAACTGTGCTTCCTACACACACGGGCCATATCTAGTTCAACTCTGCTTAGGAAACTGACAAGAACAGTAGCTCCGCTTCAGTCCAATACACTGTACTTGCTGGGAACAGACTAGAGTGCTACTTGCCCTGTGTATGACAATGGGAGCACAATAGTGACTCTTCTTACCAGAAAAAAACTCTTGCTGGTAGGACCAGAAACTGCATGGGATTCAACTCCATTTAGGACTGGGAAACAAACGGTAGCTCGACTTACAAGAAACACACTCTGGATTGAGAAAACAGCACTCTTCTACTCTAATGTGTTTCCTATAGGGCCAGAACAGTGAGCATTCTCAGAACAAAAGAACTGTGCTTCCTACACACGGTACATATCTAGTTCAATTCTGCTTAGGAAACTGAAAAGAACAGTAGCTCCACTCCAGTCCAATACACTGTACTTGCTGGGAACACACTTGAGTGCTATTTGCACTGTGTATGGCAATGGGAGCACAATAGTGACTTTCCTTACCAGAAAACAAACCTTGCTTGTAGGACCAAAAACCTCATGTGATTCAACACCATTTAGGACTGGGAAACAAACGCTAGCTCGCCTTTCAAGACACACACTCTGCTTTTGAGAAAAGAGCACTCTTCTACTCTACTCTGTTTACAATGGGGTCCGAAAAGTGAGCTTGCTCAGAACAAAAGAACTGTTTTTCCTACACACACGGGCCATATCTAGTTCAACTCTGCTTAGGAAACTGACAAGAACAGTAGCTCTGCTTCAGTCCAACACACTGTAGTTGCTGGGAACAGACGCGAGTGCTATTTGCCCTGTGTATGACAATGGGAGCACAATAGTGACACTTCTTATCAGTAAACACCTCTTGCTCGTAGGACCAGAAACTGCATGGGATTCAACTCCATTTCTTACTGGGAAACAAACGCTAGCTCGCCTTACAAGAAACACACTCTGCTTTTGAGAAAAGAGCAGTCTTCTACTCTACTGTGTTTCCTATGGTTTCCGAATAGTGAGCTTGCTCAGAACAGAAGAACTGTGCTTCCTACACACACGGGCCATATCTAATTCAATTCTGCTTAGGAAACTGACAAGAACAGTAGATCCTTTTCAGTACAATACACTGTACTTGCTGGGAACAGACACCAGTGCTATTTGTCCTTTGTATGACAATTGGAGCACAATAGCGACTCATCTTACCAGAAAATAGCTCTTGCTCATAGGACCAGAAACTGCATGGGATTCAACTCCATTTAGGACTGGGAAACAAACGCTAGCTCGCCTTTCAAGAAAAACACTCTGCTTTTGAGAAAAGAGCACTCTTCTACTCTACTGTGTTTCTTTGGGTTCCGAACAGTGAGCTTGGTCAGAACAAAAGAACTGGGCTTCGCACACACAGGGGCCATATCTAGTTCAACTCTGCTTAGGAAATTGACAAGAACAGTAGCTCTGCTTCAGGCCAATACACTCTACTTGCTGGGAACAGATGCGAGTGCTATTTGCACTGTGTATGGCAATGGGAGCGCAATAGTGACTTTCCTTACAAGAAAACAACTCATGCTCGTAGGACCAAAAACTGCATGTGATTCAACTCCATTTAGGACTGGGAAAAAACGCTAGCTCGCCTTACAAGAAACACACTCTGCTTTAGACAAAAGAGCACTCTTCTACTCTACTGTGTTTCCTATAGGGCCAGAACAGTGAGCTTGCTCAGAAGAAAAGAACTGTGCTTCATACAAATACTGCCATATTTAGTTCAATTCTGCTTAGGAAACTGAAAAGAACAGTAGATCCTCTTCAGTCCAGTACACTGTATATGCTGGGAACAGACGCCAGTGCTATTTGCCCTGTGTATGACAATGGGAGCGCAATAGTGACTCTTGTTACCAGAAAACAACTTTTGCTCGTAGGACAAGAAACTGCATGTGATTCAACACCATTTGGGACTGGGAAACAAATAGTAGCTCGCCTTACAAGAAACACACTCTGCTTTTGAGAAAAGAGTACTCTTCTACTCTACTGTGTTTCCTATGGGGGCCGAACAGTGAGCTTGCTCAGAACAAAAGAACTGTGCTTCCTACACACACGGGCCATATCTAGTTCAACTCTGCTTAGGAAACTGACAAGAACAGTAGCTCTGCTTCAGTCCAATGCATTGTACTTGCTGGGAACAGACACGAGTGCTATTTGCACTGTGTATGGCAATAGGAGCGCAATAGTGACTCTTCTTATCAGAAAACACCTCTTGCTCGTAGGACCAGAAACTGCGTGGGATGCAACTCCATTTCTTACTGGGAAACAATCGCTAGCTCGACTTACAATAAACACACTCTGGATTGAGAAAACAGCACTCTTCTACTCTAATGTGTTTCCTATAGGGCCAGGACAGTGAGCATTCTCAGAACAAAAGAACTGTGCTTCCTACACACACAGTCCATATCTAGTTCAACTCTGCTTATGAAACTGACAAGAACAGTAGCTCCTCTTCAGTCCAATACACTGTATTTGCTGGGAACAGACTCGAGTGCTATTTGTACTGTGTATGGCAATGGGAGCTCAAGAGTGACTTTCCTTACCAGAAAACAAATCTTGCTTGTAGGACCAAAAACTGCATGTGATTCAACTCCATTTAGGACTGGGAAACAAACGCTAGCTCGCCTTACAAGAAACACACTCTGCTTTTGAGAAAAGAGCACTCTTCTACTCTACTGTGTTTCCTACAGGGCCAGAACAGTGAGCTTGCTCAGAACAAAAGAACTGTGCTTCCTACACACACGGGCCATATCTAGTTCAACTCTGCTTAGGAAACTGACAAGAACAGTAGCTCTGCTTCAGTCCAATACACTGTACTTGCTGGGAACAGACTAGAGTGCTACTTGCCCTGTGTATGACAATGGGAGCACAATAGTGACTCTTCTTACCAGAAAAAAACTCTTGCTGGTAGGACCAGAAACTGCATGGGATTCAACTCCATTTAGGACTGGGAAACAAACGGTAGCTCGACTTACAAGAAACACACTCTGGATTGAGAAAACAGCACTCTTCTACTCTAATGTGTTTCCTATAGGGCCAGAACAGTGAGCATTCTCAGAACAAAAGAACTGTGCTTCCTACACACGGTACATATCTAGTTCAATTCTGCTTAGGAAACTGAAAAGAACAGTAGCTCCACTCCAGTCCAATACACTGTACTTGCTGGGAACACACTTGAGTGCTATTTGCACTGTGTATGGCAATGGGAGCACAATAGTGACTTTCCTTACCAGAAAACAAACCTTGCTTGTAGGACCAAAAACCTCATGTGATTCAACACCATTTAGGACTGGGAAACAAACGCTAGCTCGCCTTTCAAGACACACACTCTGCTTTTGAGAAAAGAGCACTCTTCTACTCTACTCTGTTTACAATGGGGTCCGAAAAGTGAGCTTGCTCAGAACAAAAGAACTGTTTTTCCTACACACACGGGCCATATCTAGTTCAACTCTGCTTAGGAAACTGACAAGAACAGTAGCTCCGCTTCAGTCCAACACACTGTAGTTGCTGGGAACAGACGCGAGTGCTATTTGCCCTGTGTATGACAATGGGAGCACAATAGTGACACTTCTTATCAGTAAACACCTCTTGCTCGTAGGACCAGAAACTGCATGGGATTCAACTCCATTTCTTACTGGGAAACAAACGCTAGCTCGCCTTACAAGAAACACACTCTGCTTTTGAGAAAAGAGCAGTCTTCTACTCTACTGTGTTTCCTATGGTTTCCGAATAGTGAGCTTGCTCAGAACAGAAGAACTGTGCTTCCTACACACACGGGCCATATCTAATTCAATTCTGCTTAGGAAACTGACAAGAACAGTAGATCCTTTTCAGTACAATACACTGTACTTGCTGGGAACAGACACCAGTGCTATTTGTCCTTTGTATGACATTTGGAGCACAATAGCGACTCATCTTACCAGAAAATAGCTCTTGCTCATAGGACCAGAAACTGCATGGGATTCAACTCCATTTAGGACTGGGAAACAAACGCTAGCTCGCCTTTCAAGAAAAACACTCTGCTTTTGAGAAAAGAGCACTCTTCTACTCTACTGTGTTTCTTTGGGTTCCGAACAGTGAGCTTGGTCAGAACAAAAGAACTGGGCTTCCCACACACAGGGGCCATATCTAGTTCAACTCTGCTTAGGAAATTGACAAGAACAGTAGCTCTGCTTCAGGCCAATACACTCTACTTGCTGGGAACAGATGCGAGTGCTATTTGCACTGTGTATGGCAATGGGAGCGCAATAGTGACTTTCCTTACAAGAAAACAACTCATGCTCGTAGGACCAAAAACTGCATGTGATTCAACTCCATTTAGGACTGGGAAAAAACGCTAGCTCGCCTTACAAGAAACACACTCTGCTTTTGACAAAAGAGCACTCTTCTACTCTACTGTGTTTCCTATAGGGCCAGAACAGTGAGCTTGCTCAGAAGAAAAGAACTGTGCTTCATACAAATACTGCCATATTTAGTTCAATTCTGCTTAGGAAACTGAAAAGAACAGTAGATCCTCTTCAGTCCAGTACACTGTATATGCTGGGAAGAGACGCCAGTGCTATTTGCCCTGTGTATGACAATGGGAGCGCAATAGTGACTCTTGTTACCAGAAAACAACTTTTGCTCGTAGGACAAGAAACTGCATGTGATTCAACACCATTTGGGACTGGGAAATAAATAGTAGCTCGCCTTACAAGAAACACACTCTGCTTTTGAGAAAAGAGTACTCTTCTACTCTACTGTGTTTCCTATGGGGGCCGAACAGTGAGCTTGCTCAGAACAAAAGAACTGTGCTTCCTACACACACGGGCCATATCTAGTTCAACTCTGCTTAGGAAACTGACAAGAACAGTAGCTCTGCTTCAGTCCAATGCATTGTACTTGCTGGGAACAGACACGAGTGCTATTTGCACTGTGTATGGCAATAGGAGCGCAATAGTGACTCTTCTTATCAGAAAACACCTCTTGCTCGTAGGACCAGAAACTGCGTGGGATGCAACTCCATTTCTTACTGGGAAACAATCGCTAGCTCGACTTACAATAAACACACTCTGGATTGAGAAAACAGCACTCTTCTACTCTAATGTGTTTCCTATAGGGCCAGGACAGTGAGCATTCTCAGAACAAAAGAACTGTGCTTCCTACACACACAGTCCATATCTAGTTCAACTCTGCTTATGAAACTGACAAGAACAGTAGCTCCTCTTCAGTCCAATACACTGTATTTGCTGGGAACAGACTCGAGTGCTATTTGTACTGTGTATGGCAATGGGAGCTCAAGAGTGACTTTCCTTACCAGAAAACAAATCTTGCTTGTAGGACCAAAAACTGCATGTGATTCAACTCCATTTAGGACTGGGAAACAAACGCTAGCTCGCCTTACAAGAAACACACTCTGCTTTTGAGAAAAGAGCACTCTTCTACTCTACTGTGTTTCCTACAGGGCCAGAACAGTGAGCTTGCTCAGAACAAAAGAACTGTGCTTCCTACACACACGGGCCATATCTAGTTCAACTCTGCTTAGGAAACTGACAAGAACAGTAGCTCTGCTTCAGTCCAATACACTGTACTTGCTGGGAACAGACTAGAGTGCTACTTGCCCTGTGTATGACAATGGGAGCACAATAGTGACTCTTCTTACCAGAAAAAAACTCTTGCTGGTAGGACCAGAAACTGCATGGGATTCAACTCCATTTAGGACTGGGAAACAAACGGTAGCTCGACTTACAAGAAACACACTCTGGATTGAGAAAACAGCACTCTTCTACTCTAATGTGTTTCCTATAGCGCCAGAACAGTGAGCATTCTCAGAACAAAAGAACTGTGCTTCCTACACACGGTACATATCTAGTTCAATTCTGCTTAGGAAACTGAAAAGAACAGTAGCTCCACTCCAGTCCAATACACTGTACTTGCTGGGAACACACTTGAGTGCTATTTGCACTGTGTATGGCAATGGGAGCACAATAGTGACTTTCCTTACCAGAAAACAAACCTTGCTTGTAGGACCAAAAACCTCATGTGATTCAACACCATTTAGGACTGGGAAACAAACGCTAGCTCGCCTTTCAAGACACACACTCTGCTTTTGAGAAAAGAGCACTCTTCTACTCTACTCTGTTTACAATGGGGTCCGAAAAGTGAGCTTGCTCAGAACAAAAGAACTGTTTTTCCTACACACACGGGCCATATCTAGTTCAACTCTGCTTAGGAAACTGACAAGAACAGTAGCTCCGCTTCAGTCCAACACACTGTAGTTGCTGGGAAAAGACGCGAGTGCTATTTACCCTGTGTATGACAATGGGAGCACAATAGTGACACTTCTTATCAGTAAACACCTCTTGCTCGTAGGACCAGAAACTGCATGGGATTCAACTCCATTTCTTACTGGGAAACAAACGCTAGCTCGCCTTACAAGAAACACACTCTGCTTTTGAGAAAAGAGCAGTCTTCTACTCTACTGTGTTTCCTATGGTTTCAGAATAGTGAGCTTGCTCAGAACAGAAGAACTGTGCTTCCTACACACACGGGCCATATCTAATTCAATTCTGCTTAGGAAACTGACAAGAACAGTAGATCCTTTTCAGTACAATACACTGTACTTGCTGGGAACAGACACCAGTGCTATTTGTCCTTTGTATGACAATTGGAGCACAATAGCGACTCATCTTACCAGAAAATAGCTCTTGCTCATAGGACCAGAAACTGCATGGGATTCAACTCCATTTAGGACTGGGAAACAAACGCTAGCTTGCCTTTCAAGAAACACACTCTGCTTTTGAGAAAAGAGCACTCTTCTACTCTACTGTGTTTCTTTGGGTTCCGAACAGTGAGCTTGGTCAGAACAAAAGAACTGGGCTTCCCACACACAGGGGCCATATCTAGTTCAACTCGGCTTAGGAAATTGACAAGAACAGTAGCTCTGCTTCAGGCCAATACACTCTACTTGCTGGGAACAGATGCGAGTGCTATTTGCACTGTGTATGGCAATGGGAGCGCAATAGTGACTTTCCTTACAAGAAAACAACTCATGCTCGTAGGATTAAAAACTGCATGTGATTCAACTCCATTTAGGACTGGGAAAAAACGCTAGCTCGCCTTACAAGAAACACACTCTGCTTTTGACAAAAGAGCACTCTTCTACTCTACTGTGTTTCCTATAGGGCCAGAACAGTGAGCTTGCTCAGAAGAAAAGAACTGTGCTTCATACAAATACTGCCATATTTAGTTCAATTCTGCTTAGGAAACTGAAAAGAACAGTAGATCCTCTTCAGTCCAGTACACTGTATATGCTGGGAACAGACGCCAGTGCTATTTGCCCTGTGTATGACAATGGGAGCGCAATAGTGACCATTGTTACCAGAAAACAACTCTTGCTCGTAGGACAAGAAACTGCATGTGATTCAACACCATTTGGGACTGGGAAACAAATGGTAGCTCGCCTTACAAGAAACACACTCTGCTTTTGAGAAAAGAGCACTCTTCTACTCTACTGTGTTTCCTATGGGGGCCGAACAGTGAGCTTGCTCAGAACAAAAGAACTGTGCTTCCTACACACATGGGCCATATCTAGTTCAACTCTGCTTAGGAAACTGACAAGAACAGTAGCTCTGCTTCAGT
Organism: Peromyscus eremicus; assembly: GCF_949786415.1. Classification (NCBI taxonomy): domain Eukaryota; kingdom Metazoa; phylum Chordata; class Mammalia; order Rodentia; family Cricetidae; genus Peromyscus; species Peromyscus eremicus. The sequence goes on along the minus strand of NW_026735246.1, from coordinate 81,528 downwards.
CCAATACACTGTACTTGCTGGGAACAGACACGAGTGCTATTTGCACTGTGTATGGCAATAGGAGCGCAATAGTGACTCTTCTTATCAGAAAACACCTCTTGCTCGTAGGACCAGAAACTGCGTGGGATTCAACTCCATTTCTTACTGGGAAACAATCGCTAGCTCGACTTACAATAAACACACTCTGGATTGAGAAAACAGCACTCTTCTACTCTAATGTGTTTCCTATAGGGCCAGGACAGTCAGCACTCTCAGAACAAAAGAACTGTGCTTCCTACACACATAGTCCATATCTAGTTCAACTCTGCTTATGAAACTGACAAGAACAGTAGCTCCTCTTCAGTCCAATACACTGTATTTGCTGGGAACGGACTCGAGTGCTATTTGTACTGTGTATGGCAATGGGAGCGCAAGAGTGACTTTCCTTACCAGAAAACAAATCTTGCTTGTAGGACCAAAAACTGCATGTGATTCAACTCCATTTAGGACTGGGAAACAAACGCTAGCTCGCCTTACAAGAAACACACTCTGCTTTTGAGAAAAGAGCACTCTTCTACTCTACTGTGTTTCCTACAGGGCCAGAACAGTGAGCTTGCTCAGAACAAAAGAACTGTGCTTCCTACACACACGGGCCATATCTAGTTCAACTCTGCTTAGGAAACTGACAAGAACAGTAGCTCTGCTTCAGTCCAATACACTGTACTTGCTGGGAACAGACTAGAGTGCTACTTGCCCTGTGTATGACAATGGGAGCACAATAGTGACTCTTCTTACCAGAAAAAAACTCTTGCTGGTAGGACCAGAAACTGCATGGGATTCAACTCCATTTAGGACTGGGAAACAAACGGTAGCTCGACTTACAAGAAACACACTCTGGATTGAGAAAACAGCACTCTTCTACTCTAATGTGTTTCCTATAGGGCCAGAACAGTGAGCATTCTCAGAACAAAAGAACTGTGCTTCCTACACACGGTACATATCTAGTTCAATTCTGCTTAGGAAACTGAAAAGAACAGTAGCTCCACTCCAGTCCAATACACTGTACTTGCTGGGAACACACTTGAGTGCTATTTGCACTGTGTATGGCAATGGGAGCACAATAGTGACTTTCCTTACCAGAAAACAAACCTTGCTTGTAGGACCAAAAACCTCATGTGATTCAACACCATTTAGGACTGGGAAACAAACGCTAGCTCGCCTTTCAAGACACACACTCTGCTTTTGAGAAAAGAGCACTCTTCTACTCTACTCTGTTTACAATGGGGTCCGAAAAGTGAGCTTGCTCAGAACAAAAGAACTGTTTTTCCTACACACACGGGCCATATCTAGTTCAACTCTGCTTAGGAAACTGACAAGAGCAGTAGCTCCGCTTCAGTCCAATACACTGTAGTTGCTGGGAACAGACGCGAGTGCTATTTACCCTGTGCATGACAATGGGAGCGCAATAGTGACACTTCTTATCAGTAAACACCTCTTGCTCGTAGGACCAGAAACTGCATGGGATTCAACTCCATTTAGGACTGGGAAACAAACGCTAGCTCGCCTTACAAGAAACACACTCTGCTTTTGAGAAAAGAGCACTCTTCTACTCTACTGTGTTTCCTATGGGGGCCGAACAGTGAGTTTGCTCAGAACAAAAGAACTGTGCTTCCTACACACATGGGCCATATCTAGTTCAACTCTGCTTAGGAAACTGACAAGAACAGTAGCTCCGCTTCAGTCCAATACACTGTACTTGCTGGGAACAGACACGAGTGCTATTTGCACTGTGTATGGCAATAGGAGCACAATAGTGACTCTTTTTATGAGAAAACACCTCTTGCTCGTAGGACCAGAAACTGTATGGGATTCAACTCCATTTCTGACTGGGAAACAAACACTAGCTCGCCTTACAAGAAACACACTCTGCTTTTGAGAAAAGAGCACTCTTCTACTCTACTGTGTTTCCTATGGGGGCCGAAAAGTGAGCTTGCTCAGAACAAAAGAACTGTGCTTCCTACACACACGGGCCATATCTAGTTCAACTCTGCTTAGGAAACTGACAAGAACAGTAGCTCCGCTTCAGTCCAATACACTGTACTTGCTGGGAACAGACACGAGTGCTATTTGCACTGTGTATGGCAATAGGAGCGCAATAGTGACTCTTCTTATCAGAAAACACCTCTTGCTCGTAGGACCAGAAACTGCATGGGATTCAACTCCATTTAGGACTGGGAAACAAACGCTAGCTCGCCTTACAAGAAACACACTCTGCTTTTGAGAAAAGAGCACTCTTCTACTCTACTGTGTTTTCTACAGGGCCATAACAGTGAGCTTGCTCAGAACAAAAGAACTGGGCTTCCCACACACAGGGGCCATATCTAGTTCAACTCTGCTTAGGAAATTGACAAGAACAGTAGCTCTGCTTCAGTCCAATACACTGTACTTGCTGGGAACAGATGCGAGTGCTATTTGCACTGTGTATGGCAATGGGAGTGCCATAGTTACTTTCCTTACCAGAAAACAACTCATGCTCGTAGGACCAAAAACTGCATATGATTCAACTCCATTTAGGACTGGGAAAAAACGCTAGCTCGCCTTACAAGAAACACACTCTGCTTTTGACAAAAGAGCACTCTTCTACTCTACTGTGTTTTCTATAGGGCCAGAACAGTGAGCTTGCTCAGAAAAAAAGAACTGTGCTTCATACAAATACTGCCATATTTAGTTCAATTCTGCTTAGGAAACTGAAAAGAACAGTAGATCCTCTTCAGTCCAGTACACTGTATATGCTGGGAACAGACGCCAGTGCTATTTGCCCTGTGTATGACAATGGGAGCGCAATAGTGACCATTGTTACCAGAAAACAACTCTTGCTCGTAGGACAAGAAACTGCATGTGATTCAACACCATTTGGGACTGGGAAACAAATGGTAGCTCGCCTTACAAGAAACACACTCTGCTTTTGAGAAAAGAGCACTCTTCTACTCTACTGTGTTTCCTATGGGGGCCGAACAGTGAGCTTGCTCAGAACAAAAGAACTGTGCTTCCTACACACACGGGCCATATCTAGTTCAACTCTGCTTAGGAAACTGACAAGAACAGTAGCTCTGCTTCAGTCCAATACACTGTACTTGCTGGGAACAGACACGAGTGCTATTTGCACTGTGTATGGCAATAGGAGCGCAATAGTGACTCTTCTTATCAGAAAACACCTCTTGCTCGTAGGACCAGAAACTGCGTGGGATTCAACTCCATTTCTTACTGGGAAACAATCGCTAGCTCGACTTACAATAAACACACTCTGGATTGAGAAAACAGCACTCTTCTACTCTAATGTGTTTCCTATAGGGCCAGGACAGTCAGCACTCTCAGAACAAAAGAACTGTGCTTCCTACACACATAGTCCATATCTAGTTCAACTCTGCTTATGAAACTGACAAGAACAGTAGCTCCTCTTCAGTCCAATACACTGTATTTGCTGGGAACGGACTCGAGTGCTATTTGTACTGTGTATGGCAATGGGAGCGCAAGAGTGACTTTCCTTACCAGAAAACAAATCTTGCTTGTAGGACCAAAAACTGCATGTGATTCAACTCCATTTAGGACTGGGAAACAAACGCTAGCTCGCCTTACAAGAAACACACTCTGCTTTTGAGAAAAGAGCACTCTTCTACTCTACTGTGTTTCCTACAGGGCCAGAACAGTGAGCTTGCTCAGAACAAAAGAACTGTGCTTCCTACACACACGGGCCATATCTAGTTCAACTCTGCTTAGGAAACTGACAAGAACAGTAGCTCTGCTTCAGTCCAATACACTGTACTTGCTGGGAACAGACTAGAGTGCTACTTGCCCTGTGTATGACAATGGGAGCACAATAGTGACTCTTCTTACCAGAAAAAAACTCTTGCTGGTAGGACCAGAAACTGCATGGGATTCAACTCCATTTAGGACTGGGAAACAAACGGTAGCTCGACTTACAAGAAACACACTCTGGATTGAGAAAACAGCACTCTTCTACTCTAATGTGTTTCCTATAGGGCCAGAACAGTGAGCATTCTCAGAACAAAAGAACTGTGCTTCCTACACACGGTACATATCTAGTTCAATTCTGCTTAGGAAACTGAAAAGAACAGTAGCTCCACTCCAGTCCAATACACTGTACTTGCTGGGAACACACTTGAGTGCTATTTGCACTGTGTATGGCAATGGGAGCACAATAGTGACTTTCCTTACCAGAAAACAAACCTTGCTTGTAGGACCAAAAACCTCATGTGATTCAACACCATTTAGGACTGGGAAACAAACGCTAGCTCGCCTTTCAAGACACACACTCTGCTTTTGAGAAAAGAGCACTCTTCTACTCTACTCTGTTTACAATGGGGTCCGAAAAGTGAGCTTGCTCAGAACAAAAGAACTGTTTTTCCTACACACACGGGCCATATCTAGTTCAACTCTGCTTAGGAAACTGACAAGAGCAGTAGCTCCGCTTCAGTCCAATACACTGTAGTTGCTGGGAACAGACGCGAGTGCTATTTACCCTGTGCATGACAATGGGAGCGCAATAGTGACACTTCTTATCAGTAAACACCTCTTGCTCGTAGGACCAGAAACTGCATGGGATTCAACTCCATTTAGGACTGGGAAACAAACGCTAGCTCGCCTTACAAGAAACACACTCTGCTTTTGAGAAAAGAGCACTCTTCTACTCTACTGTGTTTCCTATGGGGGCCGAACAGTGAGTTTGCTCAGAACAAAAGAACTGTGCTTCCTACACACATGGGCCATATCTAGTTCAACTCTGCTTAGGAAACTGACAAGAACAGTAGCTCCGCTTCAGTCCAATACACTGTACTTGCTGGGAACAGACACGAGTGCTATTTGCACTGTGTATGGCAATAGGAGCACAATAGTGACTCTTTTTATGAGAAAACACCTCTTGCTCGTAGGACCAGAAACTGTATGGGATTCAACTCCATTTCTGACTGGGAAACAAACACTAGCTCGCCTTACAAGAAACACACTCTGCTTTTGAGAAAAGAGCACTCTTCTACTCTACTGTGTTTCCTATGGGGGCCGAAAAGTGAGCTTGCTCAGAACAAAAGAACTGTGCTTCCTACACACACGGGCCATATCTAGTTCAACTCTGCTTAGGAAACTGACAAGAACAGTAGCTCCGCTTCAGTCCAATACACTGTACTTGCTGGGAACAGACACGAGTGCTATTTGCACTGTGTATGGCAATAGGAGCGCAATAGTGACTCTTCTTATCAGAAAACACCTCTTGCTCGTAGGACCAGAAACTGCATGGGATTCAACTCCATTTAGGACTGGGAAACAAACGCTAGCTCGCCTTACAAGAAACACACTCTGCTTTTGAGAAAAGAGCACTCTTCTACTCTACTGTGTTTTCTACAGGGCCATAACAGTGAGCTTGCTCAGAACAAAAGAACTGGGCTTCCCACACACAGGGGCCATATCTAGTTCAACTCTGCTTAGGAAATTGACAAGAACAGTAGCTCTGCTTCAGTCCAATACACTGTACTTGCTGGGAACAGATGCGAGTGCTATTTGCACTGTGTATGGCAATGGGAGTGCCATAGTTACTTTCCTTACCAGAAAACAACTCATGCTCGTAGGACCAAAAACTGCATATGATTCAACTCCATTTAGGACTGGGAAAAAACGCTAGCTCGCCTTACAAGAAACACACTCTGCTTTTGACAAAAGAGCACTCTTCTACTCTACTGTGTTTTCTATAGGGCCAGAACAGTGAGCTTGCTCAGAAAAAAAGAACTGTGCTTCATACAAATACTGCCATATTTAGTTCAATTCTGCTTAGGAAACTGAAAAGAACAGTAGATCCTCTTCAGTCCAGTACACTGTATATGCTGGGAACAGACGCCAGTGCTATTTGCCCTGTGTATGACAATGGGAGCGCAATAGTGACCATTGTTACCAGAAAACAACTCTTGCTCGTAGGACAAGAAACTGCATGTGATTCAACACCATTTGGGACTGGGAAACAAATGGTAGCTCGCCTTACAAGAAACACACTCTGCTTTTGAGAAAAGAGCACTCTTCTACTCTACTGTGTTTCCTATGGGGGCCGAACAGTGAGCTTGCTCAGAACAAAAGAACTGTGCTTCCTACACACACGGGCCATATCTAGTTCAACTCTGCTTAGGAAACTGACAAGAACAGTAGCTCTGCTTCAGTCCAATACACTGTACTTGCTGGGAACAGACACGAGTGCTATTTGCACTGTGTATGGCAATAGGAGCGCAATAGTGACTCTTCTTATCAGAAAACACCTCTTGCTCGTAGGACCAGAAACTGCGTGGGATTCAACTCCATTTCTTACTGGGAAACAATCGCTAGCTCGACTTACAATAAACACACTCTGGATTGAGAAAACAGCACTCTTCTACTCTAATGTGTTTCCTATAGGGCCAGGACAGTCAGCACTCTCAGAACAAAAGAACTGTGCTTCCTACACACATAGTCCATATCTAGTTCAACTCTGCTTATGAAACTGACAAGAACAGTAGCTCCTCTTCAGTCCAATACACTGTATTTGCTGGGAACGGACTCGAGTGCTATTTGTACTGTGTATGGCAATGGGAGCGCAAGAGTGACTTTCCTTACCAGAAAACAAATCTTGCTTGTAGGACCAAAAACTGCATGTGATTCAACTCCATTTAGGACTGGGAAACAAACGCTAGCTCGCCTTACAAGAAACACACTCTGCTTTTGAGAAAAGAGCACTCTTCTACTCTACTGTGTTTCCTACAGGGCCAGAACAGTGAGCTTGCTCAGAACAAAAGAACTGTGCTTCCTACACACACGGGCCATATCTAGTTCAACTCTGCTTAGGAAACTGACAAGAACAGTAGCTCTGCTTCAGTCCAATACACTGTACTTGCTGGGAACAGACTAGAGTGCTACTTGCCCTGTGTATGACAATGGGAGCACAATAGTGACTCTTCTTACCAGAAAAAAACTCTTGCTGGTAGGACCAGAAACTGCATGGGATTCAACTCCATTTAGGACTGGGAAACAAACGGTAGCTCGACTTACAAGAAACACACTCTGGATTGAGAAAACAGCACTCTTCTACTCTAATGTGTTTCCTATAGGGCCAGAACAGTGAGCATTCTCAGAACAAAAGAACTGTGCTTCCTACACACGGTACATATCTAGTTCAATTCTGCTTAGGAAACTGAAAAGAACAGTAGCTCCACTCCAGTCCAATACACTGTACTTGCTGGGAACACACTTGAGTGCTATTTGCACTGTGTATGGCAATGGGAGCACAATAGTGACTTTCCTTACCAGAAAACAAACCTTGCTTGTAGGACCAAAAACCTCATGTGATTCAACACCATTTAGGACTGGGAAACAAACGCTAGCTCGCCTTACAAGAAACACACTCTGCTTTTGAGAAAAGAGCACTCTTCTACTCTACTGTGTTTCCTATGGGGGCCGAACAGTGAGTTTGCTCAGAACAAAAGAACTGTGCTTCCTACACACATGGGCCATATCTAGTTCAACTCTGCTTAGGAAACTGACAAGAACAGTAGCTCCGCTTCAGTCCAATACACTGTACTTGCTGGGAACAGACACGAGTGCTATTTGCACTGTGTATGGCAATAGGAGCACAATAGTGACTCTTTTTATGAGAAAACACCTCTTGCTCGTAGGACCAGAAACTGTATGGGATTCAACTCCATTTCTGACTGGGAAACAAACACTAGCTCGCCTTACAAGAAACACACTCTGCTTTTGAGAAAAGAGCACTCTTCTACTCTACTGTGTTTCCTATGGGGGCCGAAAAGTGAGCTTGCTCAGAACAAAAGAACTGTGCTTCCTACACACACGGGCCATATCTAGTTCAACTCTGCTTAGGAAACTGACAAGAACAGTAGCTCCGCTTCAGTCCAATACACTGTACTTGCTGGGAACAGACACGAGTGCTATTTGCACTGTGTATGGCAATAGGAGCGCAATAGTGACTCTTCTTATCAGAAAACACCTCTTGCTCGTAGGACCAGAAACTGCATGGGATTCAACTCCATTTAGGACTGGGAAACAAACGCTAGCTCGCCTTACAAGAAACACACTCTGCTTTTGAGAAAAGAGCACTCTTCTACTCTACTGTGTTTTCTACAGGGCCATAACAGTGAGCTTGCTCAGAACAAAAGAACTGGGCTTCCCACACACAGGGGCCATATCTAGTTCAACTCTGCTTAGGAAATTGACAAGAACAGTAGCTCTGCTTCAGTCCAATACACTGTACTTGCTGGGAACAGATGCGAGTGCTATTTGCACTGTGTATGGCAATGGGAGTGCCATAGTTACTTTCCTTACCAGAAAACAACTCATGCTCGTAGGACCAAAAACTGCATATGATTCAACTCCATTTAGGACTGGGAAAAAACGCTAGCTCGCCTTACAAGAAACACACTCTGCTTTTGACAAAAGAGCACTCTTCTACTCTACTGTGTTTTCTATAGGGCCAGAACAGTGAGCTTGCTCAGAACAAAAGAACTGTGCTTCATACAAATACTGCCATATTTAGTTCAATTCTGCTTAGGAAACTGAAAAGAACAGTAGATCCTCTTCAGTCCAGTACACTGTATATGCTGGGAACAGACGCCATTGCTATTTGCCCTGTGTATGACAATGGGAGCGCAATAGTGACTCTTGTTACCAGAAAACAACTCTTGCTCGTAGGACAAGAAACTGCATGTGATTCAACTCCATTTGGGACTGGGAAACAAATGGTAGCTCGCCTTACAAGAAACACACTCTGCTTTTGAGAAAAGAGCACTCATCTACTCTACTGTGTTTCCTATGGGGTCCGAACAGTGAGCTTGCTCAGAACAAAAGAACTGTGCTTCCTACACACACGGGCCATATCTAGTTCAACTCTGCTTAGGAAACTGACAAGAACAGTATCTCCGCTTCAGTCCAATACACTGTACTTGCTGGGAACAGATGCGAGTGCTCTTTGCACTGTGTATGGCAATGGGAGCGCAAAGGTGACTTTCCTTACCAGAAAACAACTCATGCTCGTAGGACCAAAAACTGCATGTGATTCAACTCCATTTAGGACTGGGAAAAAACGCTAGCTCGCCTTACAAGAAACACACTCTGCTTTTGAGAAAAAAGCACTCTTCTACTCTACTGTGTTTCTTATAGGGTCAGAACAGTGAGCTTGCTCAGAACAAAAGAACTGTGCTTCATACAAATACTGCCATATCTAGTTCAATTCTGCTTAGGAAACTGAAAAGAACAGTAGATCCTCTTCAGTCCAATACACTGTGCTAGCTGGGAACAGACGCGAGTGCTATTTGCACTGTGTATGGCAATAGGAGCGCAATAGTGACTCTTCTTATCAGAAAACACCTCTTGCTCATAGGACCAGAAACTGCATGTGATTCAACTCCATTTAGGACTGGGAAACAAATGCTAGCTCGCCTTACAAGAAACACACTCTGCTTTTGAGAAAAGAGCACTCTTCTACTCTACTGTGTTTCCCATCGGGCCAAAACAGTTAGCTTGCTCAGAACAGAAGAACTGTGCTTCCTACACACACGGACCATATCTAGTTCAACTCTGCTTAGGAAACTGAGAAGAACAGTTCCTCCTCTTAAGTCCAATACACTCTACTTGCTGGGAACAGACGGGAGTGTTATTTGCACTGTGTATGGCAATGGGAGCCCAATAGTGACTTTCCTTACCAGAAAACAACTCTTGCTCGTAGGACCAGAAACTGCATGTGATTCAACTCCATTTAGAACTGGGAAACAAACACTAGCTTGCCTTAAAAGAATCACACACTGCTTTTGAGAAAAGAGCACTCTTCGACTCTACTGTGTTTCCTAAGGGGTCCAAACAGTGAGCTTGCTCACAACAAAAGAACTGTGCTTCCTACACACACGGACCCTATCTAGTTGAACTCTGCTTAGGAAACTGACAAGAACATTAGCTCCTCTTCAGTCCGATACACTGTACGTGCTGGGAACAGATGCCAGAGCTATTTGCACTGTGTATGGCAATGGGAGCGCAATAGTGACTTTCCTTACCAGAAAACAATTTTTGCTCGTAGGACCAGAAACTGCATGTGATTCAACTCCATTTAACTGGAAAACAAACGCTAGCTTGCCTTACAAGAAACACACTCTCCTTTCGAGAAAACAGCACTCTTCTACTCTACTGTATTTCCTATGGGGTCCAAACAGTGAGCTTGCTCAGAACAAAAGAATTGTGCTTCCTACACACACGGACCATATCTAGTTCAACTCTGCTTAGGAAACAGAGAAGAACAGTAGCTCCTCTACAGTTCAATACACTGTACTTGCTGGGAAGAGACGCGAGTGCTATTTGCAATGTGTATGGCATTTGGAGCGCAATAGTGTCTCTTCTTATCAGAAAACAACTCTTGCTCGTAAAACCAAAAACTGCATGTGACTCAACTCCATTTAGGACTGGGAAAAAAACACGAGCTCGCCTTACAAGAAACACACTACGCTTTAGAGAAAAGAGCACTCTTCTACTCTACTGTGTTTCCTATAGGGCCAGAACAGTGAGCTTGCTCAGAACAAGAGAACTGTGCTTCCCACACACCCGGGCCATATCTCGTTCAACTCTGCTTAGGAAACTGACAAGAACAGTAGCTCCTCCTCAGTCCGATACACTGTACTTGCTGGGAACAGACAGGAGTGCTATTTGCACTTTGTATGGCAATGGGAGCGCAATAGTGACTTTCCTTACCAGAGAACAACTCTTGCTCGTGGGACCAGAAACTGCATGTGATTCAAATCCATTTAGGACTGGGAAAAAAATGCTAGCTCGCCTTACAAGAAACACACTCTGCTTTAGAGAAAAGAGCACTCTAGTACTCTACTATGTTTTCTATGGGGTCCGAACAGTGAGCTTGCTCAGAACAAAAAAACTGTGCTTCCTACACACACGGCCATACATAGTTCAAGTCTGCTTAGGAACCTGACAAGAACAGTAGATCCTCTTCAGTCCAATACACTGTACTTGCTGGGAACAGACGCCAGTGCTATTTGTCGTGTGTACGGCAATGGCAGAGCAATAGTGACTCGTCTTACCAGAAAACAACTCTTGCTCATAGGACCAGAAACTGCATGTGATTCAACTCCATTTAGGACTGGGAAACAAACACTAGCTTGCCTTACAAGAAACACACACTGCTTTTGAAAAAAGAGCACTCTTCTACTCTACTGTGTTTCCTATGGGGTCCAAACAGTGAGCTTGCTCACAACAAAAGAACTGTGCCTCCTACACACACGGACCATATGTAGTTCAAGTCTGCTTAGGAAACTGACAAGAAAAGTAGCTCCTATTCAGTCCAATACACTGTACTTGCTGGGAAAAGACGCGAGTGCTATTTGCACTGTGTATGTCAATGGGAGCGCAATAGTGATTGTCCTTACCAGAAAACATCTCTTGCTCGTAGGACCAGAAACTGCATGTGATTCAACTCCATTTAGGACTAGGAAACAAACGCTAGCTCGCCTTACAAGAAACACACTCTGCTTTTGAGAAAAGAGCACTCTTCTACTCTACTGTGTTTCCTTAAGGGGTCCAACAGTGAGCTTGAACAGAAACAAAAGAACTATGCTTCCTACACACACGGACCCTATCTAGTTGAACTCTGCTTAGGAAACTGACAAGAACAGTAGCTCCTCTTCAGTTCAATACACTGTACTTGCTGGGAACAGACGTGATAGCTATTTGCACTGTGTATGGAAATGGGAGCGCAATAGTGACTTTCCTTACCAGAAAACAACTCTTGCTCGTAGGACCAGAAACTGCATGTGATTCAACTCCATTTAGGACTGGGAAACAAACGCTAGCTTGCCTTACAAGAAACACACTCTGCTTTTGATAAAAGAGCACTCTTCTACTCTACTATGTTTCCTAAGGGGTCCGAACAGTGAGCTTGCTCAGAACAAAAGAACTGTGCTTCCTATGCACACGGTCTTATCCAGTTCAATTCTGCTTAGGAACCTGACAAGAACAGTATATCCTCTTCAGTCCAATACACTGTACTTGATGGGAACAGACGCCAGTGCTATTTGTCCTGTGTATGGCATTGGCAGCGCAATAGTGACTATTCTTACCATAAAACAACTCTTGCTCATAGGACCAGAAACTGTATGTGATTCAACTCCATTTAGGACTGGAAAACAAATGCTAGCTCGCCTTACAAGAAACACAGTCTGCTTTCGAGAAAAGAGTACTCTTCTACTCTACTGTATTTCCTATGGGGTCCAAACAGTGAGCTTGCTCAGAACAAAAGAACTGTGCTTCCTACACACACGGGCCATATCTAGTTCAACTCTGCTTAGGAAACTGACAAGAACAGTAGCTCCGCTTCAGTCCAATACACTGTACTTGCTGGGAACAGACTAGAGTGCTACTTGCCCTGTGTATGACAATGGGAGCACAATAGTGACTCTTCTTACCAGAAAAAAACTCTTGCTGGTAGGACCAGAAACTGCATGGGATTCAACTCCATTTAGGACTGGGAAACAAACGGTAGCTCGACTTACAAGAAACACACTCTGGATTGAGAAAACAGCACTCTTCTACTCTTATGTGTTTCCTATAGGGCCAGAACAGTGAGCATTCTCAGAACAAAAGAACTGTGCTTCCTACACACGGTACATATCTAGTTCAATTCTGCTTAGGAAACTGAAAAGAACAGTAGCTCCACTCCAGTCCAATACACTGTACTTGCTGGGAACACACTTGAGTGCTATTTGCACTGTGTATGGTAATGGGAGCACAATAGTAACTTTCCTTACCAGAAAACAAACCTTGCTTGTAGGACCAAAAACCTCATGTGATTCAACACCATTTAGGACTGGGAAACAAACGCTAGCTCGCCTTTCAAGACACACACTCTGCTTTTGAGAAAAGAGCACTCTTCTACTCTACTCTGTTTCCAATGGGGTCCGAACAGTGAGCTTGCTCAGAACAAAAGAACTGTTTTTCCTACACACACGGTCCATATCTAGTTCAACTCTGCTTAGAAAACTGACAAGAACAGTAGCTCTGCTTCAGTCCAATACACTGTAGTTGCTGGGAAGAGACGTGAGTGCTATTTACCCTGTGTATGACAATGGGAGCGCAATAGTGACACTTCTTATCAGTAAACACCTCTTGCTCGTAGGACCAGAAACTGCATGGGATTCAACTCCATTTAGGACTGGGAAACAAATGCTAGCTCGCCTTACAAGAAACACACTCTGCTTTTGAGAAAAGAGCAGTCTTCTACTCTACTGTGTTTCCTATGGTTTCCGAATAGTGAGCTTGCTCAGAACAGAAGAACTGTGCTTCTTACACACACGGGCCATATCTAGTTCAACTCTGCTTAAAAAACTGACAGGAACAGTAGCTCCTCTTCAGTCAAATACACTGTACTTGCTGGGAACAGACCCGAGTGCTATTTGCACTGTGTATGGCAATAGGAGCACAATAGTGACTCTTCTTATCAGAAAACACCTCTTGCTCGTAGGACCAGAAACTGCATGGGATTCAACTCCATTTAGGACTGGGAAACAAATGCTAGCTCGCCTTACAAGAAACACACTCTGCTTTTGAGAAAAGAGCACTCTTCTACTCTACTGTGTTTCCTATGGGGGCCGAACAGTGAGCTTGCTCAGAACAAAAGAACTGTGCTTCCTACACACATGGGCCATATCTAGTTCAACTCTGCTTAGGAAACTGACAAGAACAGTAGCTCCGCTTCAGTCCAATACACTGTACTTGCTGGGAACAGACACGAGTGCTATTTGCACTGTGTATGGCAATAGGAGCACAATAGTGACTCTTCTTATCCGAAAACACCTCTTGCTCGTAGGACCAGAAACTGTATGGGATTCAACTCCATTTCTGACTGGGAAACAAACACTAGCTCGCCTTACAAGAAACACACTCTGCTTTTGAGAAAAGAGCACTCTTCTACTCTACTGTGTTTCCTATGGGGGCCGAAAAGTGAGCTTGCTCAGAACAAAAGAACTGTGCTTCCTACACACACGGGCCATATCTAGTTCAACTCTGCTTAGGAAACTGACAAGAACAGTAGCTCCGCTTCAGTCCAATACACTGTACTTGCTGGGAACAGACACGAGTGCTATTTGCACTGTGTATGGCAATAGGAGCGCAATAGTGACTCTTCTTATCAGAAAACACCTCTTGCTCGTAGGACCAGAAACTGCATGGGATTCAACTCCATTTAGGACTGGGAAACAAACGCTAGCTCGCCTTACAAGAAACACACTCTGCTTTTGAGAAAAGAGCACTCTTCTACTCTACTGTGTTTTCTACAGGGCCATAACAGTGAGCTTGCTCAGAACAAAAGAACTGGGCTTCCCACACACAGGGGCCATATCTAGTTCAACTCTGCTTAGGAAATTGACAAGAACAGTAGCTCTGCTTCAGTCCAATACACTGCACTTGCTGGGACCAGATGCGAGTGCTATTTGCACTGTGTATGGCAATGGGAGTGCCATAGTTACTTTCCTTACCAGAAAACAACTCATGCTCGTAGGACCAAAAACTGCATATGATTCAACTCCATTTAGGACTGGGAAAAAACGCTAGCTCGCCTTACAAGAAACACACTCTGCTTTTGACAAAAGAGCACTATTCTACTCTACTGTGTTTTCTATAGGGCCAGAACAGTGAGCTTGCTCAGAACAAAAGAACTGTGCTTCATACAAATACTGCCATATTTAGTTCAATTCTGCTTAGGAAACTGAAAAGAACAGTAGATCCTCTTCAGTCCAGTACACTGTATATGCTGGGAACAGACGGCAGTGCTATTTGCCCTGTGTATGACAATGGGAGCGCAATAGTGACTCTTGTTACCAGAAAACAACTCTTGCTCGTAGGACAAGAAACTGCATGTGATTCAACTCCATTTGGGACTGGGAAACAAATGGTAGCTCGCCTTACAAGAAACACACTCTGTTTTGGGAAAAGAGCACTCTTCTACTCTACTGTGTTTCCTATGGGGTCCGAACAGTGAGCTTGCTCAGAACAAAAGAACTGTGCTTCCTACACACATGGGCCATATCTAGTTCAACTCTGCTTAGGAAACTGACAAGAACAGTAGCTCCGCTTCAGTCCAATACACTGTACTTGCTGGGAACAGACACGAGTGCTATTTGCACTGTGTATGGCAATAGGAGCACAATAGTGACTCTTCTTATCCGAAAACACCTCTTGCTCGTAGGACCAGAAACTGTATGGGATTCAACTCCATTTCTGACTAGGAAACAAACACTAGCTCGCCTTACAAGAAACACACTCTGCTTTTGAGAAAAGAGCACTCTTCTACTCTACTGTGTTTCCTATGGGGGCCGAAAAGTGAGCTTGCTCAGAACAAAAGAACTGTGCTTCCTACACACACGGGCCATATCTAGTTCAACTCTGCTTAGGAAACTGACAAGAACAGTAGCTCCGCTTCAGTCCAATACACTGTACTTGCTGGGAACAGACACGAGTGCTATTTGCACTGTGTATGGCAATAGGAGCGCAATAGTGACTCTTCTTATCAGAAAACACCTCTTGCTCGTAGGACCAGAAACTGCATGGGATTCAACTCCATTTAGGACTGGGAAACAAACGCTAGCTCGCCTTACAAGAAACACACTCTGCTTTTGAGAAAAGAGCACTCTTCTACTCTACTGTGTTTTCTACAGGGCCATAACAGTGAGCTTGCTCAGAACAAAAGAACTGGGCTTCCCACACACAGGGGCCATATCTAGTTCAACTCTGCTTAGGAAATTGACAAGAACAGTAGCTCTGCTTCAGTCCAATACACTGCACTTGCTGGGAACAGATGCGAGTGCTATTTGCACTGTGTATGGCAATGGGAGTGCCATAGTTACTTTCCTTACCAGAAAACAACTCATGCTCGTAGGACCAAAAACTGCATATGATTCAACTCCATTTAGGACTGGGAAAAAACGCTAGCTCGCCTTACAAGAAACACACTCTGCTTTTGACAAAAGAGCACTCTTCTACTCTACTGTGTTTTCTATAGGGCCAGAACAGTGAGCTTGCTCAGAACAAAAGAACTGTGCTTCATACAAATACTGCCATATTTAGTTCAATTCTGCTTAGGAAACTGAAAAGAACAGTAGATCCTCTTCAGTCCAGTACACTGTATATGCTGGGAACAGACGCCAGTGCTATTTGCCCTGTGTATGACAATGGGAGCGCTATAGTGACTCTTGTTACCAGAAAACAACTCTTGCTCGTAGGACAAGAAACTGCATGTGATTCAACTCCATTTGGGACTGGGAAACAAATGGTAGCTCGCCTTACAAGAAACACACTCTGCTTTTGAGAAAAGAGCACTCTTCTACTCTACTGTGTTTCCTATGGGGTACGAACAGTGAGCTTGCTCAGAACAAAAGAACTGTGCTTCCTACACACACGGGCCATATCTAGTTCAACTCTGCTTAGGAAACTGACAAGAACAGTATCTCCGCTTCAGTCCAATACACTGTACTTTCTGGGAACAGATGCGAGTGCTATTTACACTGTGTATGGCAATGGGAGCGCAAAGGTGACTTTCCTTACCAGAAAACAACTCATGCTCGTAGGACCAAAAACTGCATGTGATTAAACTCCATTTAGGACTGGGAAAAAACGCTAGCTGGCCTTACAAGAAACACACTCTGCTTTTGAGAAAAGAGCACTCTTCTACTCTACTGTGTTTCTTATAGGGCCAGAACAGTGAGCTTGCTCAGAACAAAAGAACTGTGCTTCATACAAATACTGCCATATTTAGTTCAATTCTGCTTAGGAAACTGACAAGAACAGTTCCTCCTCTTAAGTCCAATACACTCTACTTGCTGGGAACAGACGGGAGTGTTATTTGCACTGTGTATGGCAATGGGAGCCCAATAGTGACTTTCCTTACCAGAAAACAACTCTTGATCGTAGGACCAGAAACTGCATGTGATTCAACTCCATTTAGAACTGGGAAACAAATGCTAGCTCGACTTACAAGAAACACACCCTGCTTTTGAGAAAAGAGCACTCATCTACTCTACTGTGTTTCCTAGGGGGTCCGAACAGTGAGCTTGCTCAGAACAAAAAACCTGTGCTTCCTACACACACGGCCATATATAGTTCAAGTCTGCTTAGGAACCTGACAAGAACAGTAGATCCTCTTCAGTCCAATACACTGTACTTGCAGGGAACAGACGCCAGTGCTATTTGTTGTGTGTACGGCAATGGCAGCGCAATAGTGACTCTTCTTACCAGAAAACAACTCTTGCTCATAGGATCAGAAACTGCATGAGATTCAACTCCATTTAGGACTGGGAAACAAACACTAGCTTGCCTTAAAAGAATCACACACTGCTTTTGAGAAAAGAGCACTCTTCTACTCTACTGTGTTTCCTAAGGGGTCCAAACAGTGAGCTTGCTCACAACAAAAGAACTGTGCTTCCACACACACGGACCCTATCTAGTTGAACTCTGCTTAGGAAACTGACAAGAACATTAGCTCCTCTTCAGTCCGATACACTGTATGTGCTGGGAACAGATGCCAGAGCTATTTGCACTGTGTATGGCAATGGGAGCGCAATAGTGACTTTCCTTACCAGAAAACAATTTTTGCTCGTAGGACCAGAAACTGCATGTGATTCAACTCCATTTAACTGGAAAACAAACGCTAGCTTGCCTTACAAGAAACACACTCTCCTTTCGAGAAAACAGCACTCTTCTACTCTACTGTATTTCCTATGGGGTCCAAACAGTGAGCTTGCTCAGAACAAAAGAATTGTGCTTCCTACACACACGGACCATATCTAGTTCAACTCTGCTTAGGAAACTGAGAAGAACAGTAGCTCCTCTACAGTTCAATACACTGTACTTGCTGGGAAGAGACGCGAGTGCTATTTGCAATGTGTATGGCATTTGGAGCGCAATAGTGTCTCTTCTTATCAGAAAACAACTCTTGCTCGTAAAACCAAAAACTGCATGTGACTCAACTCCATTTAGGACTGGGAAAAAAACACGAGCTCGCCTTACAAGAAACACACTACGCTTTAGAGAAAAGAGCACTCTTCTACTCTACTGTGTTTCCTATAGGGCCAGAACAGTGAGCTTGCTCAGAACAAGAGAACTGTGTTTCCCACACACCCGGGCCATATCTCGTTCAACTCTGCTTAGGAAACTGACAAGAACAGTAGCTCCTCCTCAGTCCGATACACTGTACTTGCTGGGAACAGACAGGAGTGCTATTTGCACTTTGTATGGCAATGGGAGCGCAATAGTGACTTTCCTTACCAGAGAACAACTCTTGCTCGTGGGACCAGAAACTGCATGTGATTCAACTCCATTTAGGACTGGGAAAAAAATGCTAGCTCGCCTTACAAGAAACACACTCTGCTTTAGAGAAAAGAGCACTCTAGTACTCTACTATGTTTTCTATGGGGTCCGAACAGTGAGCTTGCTCAGAACAAAAAAACTGTGCTTCCTACACACACGGCCATATATAGTTCAAGTCTGCTTAGGAACCTGACAAGAAGAGTAGATCCTCTTCAGTCCAATACACTGTACTAGCTGGGAACAGACGCCAGTGCTATTTGTCGTGTGTACGGCAATGGCAGAGCAATAGTGACTCTTCTTACCAGAAAACAACTCTTGCTCATAGGACCAGAAACTGCATGTGATTCAACTCCATTTAGGACTGGGAAACAAACACTAGCTTGCCTTACAAGAAACACACACTGCTTTTGAAAAAAGAGCACTCTTCTACTCTACTGTGTTTCCTATGGGGTCCAAACAGTGAGCTTGCTCACAACAAAAGAACTGTGCCTCCTTCACACACGGACCATATGTAGTTCAAGTCTGCTTAGGAAACTGACAAGAAAAGTAGCTCCTATTCAGTCCAATACACTGTACTTGCTGGGAAAAGACGCGAGTGCTATTTGCACTGTGTATGTCAATGGGAGCACAATAGTGATTGTCCTTACCAGAAAACATCTCTTGCTCGTAGGACCAGAAACTGCATGTGATTCAACTCCATTTAGGACTAGGAAACAAACGCTAGCTCGCCTTACAAGAAACACACTCTGCTTTTGAGAAAAGAGCACTCTTCTACTCTACTGTGTTTCCTTAAGGGGTCCAACAGTGAGCTTGAACAGAAACAAAAGAACTGTGCTTCCTACACACACGGACCCTATCTAGTTGAACTCTGCTTAGGAAACTGACAAGAACAGTAGCTCCTCTTCAGTTCAATACACTGTACTTGCTGGTAACAGACGTGATAGCTATTTGCACTGTGTATGGAAATGGGAGCGCAATAGTGACTTTCCTTACCAGAAAACAACTCTTGCTCGTAGGACCAGAAACTGCATGTGATTCAACTCCATTTAGGACTGGGAAACAAACGCTAGCTTGCCTTACAAGAAACACACTCTGCTTTTGAGAAAAGAGCACTCTTCTACTCTACTATGTTTCCTAAGGGGTCCGAACAGTGAGCTTGCTCAGAACAAAAGAACTGTGCTTCCTATGCACACGGTCTTATCCAGTTCAATTCTGCTTAGGAACCTGACAAGAACAGTAGATCCTCTTCAGTCCAATACACTGTACTTGATGGGAACAGACGCCAGTGCTATTTGTCCTGTGTATGGCATTGGCAGCGCAATAGTGACTATTCTTACCATAAAACAAGTCTTGCTCATAGGACCAGAAACTGTATGTGATTCAACTCCATTTAGGACTGGAAAACAAATGCTAGCTCGCCTTACAAGAAACACAGTCTGCTTTCGAGAAAAGAGTACTCTTCTACTCTACTGTATTTCCTATGGGGTCCAAACAGTGAGCTTGCTCAGAACAAAAGAACTGTGCTTCCTACACACACGGGCCATATCTAGTTCAACTCTGCTTAGGAAACTGAAAAGAACAGTAGATCTTCTTCAGACCAATACACTGTACTTGCTGGGAACAGACTAGAGTGCTACTTGCCCTGTGTATGACAATGGGAGCACAATAGTGACTCTTCTTACCAGAAAAAAACTCTTCCTGGTAGGACCAGAAACTGCATGGGATTCAACTCCATTTAGGACTGGGAAACAAACGGTAGCTCGACTTACAAGAAACACACTCTGGATTGAGAAAACAGCACTCTTCTACTCTAATGTGTTTCCTATAGGGCCAGAACAGTGAGCATTCTCAGAACAAAAGAACTGTGCTTCCTACACACGGTACATATCTAGTTCAATTCTGCTTAGGAAACTGAAAAGAACAGTAGCTCCACTCCAGTCCAATACACTGTACTTGCTGGGAACACACTTGAGTGCTATTTGCACTGTGTATGGCAATGGGAGCACAATAGTAACTTTCCTTACCAGAAAACAAACCTTGCTTGTAGGACCAAAAACCTCATGTGATTCAACACCATTTAGGACTGGGAAACAAACGCTAGCTCGCCTTTCAAGACACACACTCTGCTTTTGAGAAAAGAGCACTCTTCTACTCTACTCTGTTTCCAATGGGGTCTGAACAGTGAGCTTGCTCAGAACAAAAGAACTGTTTTTCCTACACACACGGGCCATATCTAGTTCAACTCTGCTTAGGAAACTGACAAGAACAGTAGCTCCGCTTCAGTCCAATACACTGTAGTTGCTGGGAACAGACGTGAGTGCTATTTACCCTGTGTATGACAATGGGAGCACAATAGTGACACTTCTTATCAGTAAACACCTCTTGCTCGTAGGACCAGAAACTGCATGGGATTCAACTCCATTTAGGACTGGGAAACAAATGCTAGCTCGCCTTAAAAAAACACACTCTGCTTTTGAGAAAAGAGCAGTCTTCTACTCTACTGTGTTTCCTCTGGTTTCCGAATAGTGAGCTTGCTCAGAACAGAAGAACTGTGCTTCTTACACACACGGGCCATATCTAGTTCAACTCTGCTTAAAAAACTGACAGGAACAGTAGCTCCTCTTCAGTCAAATACACTGTACTTGCTGGGAACAGACCCGAGTGCTATTTGCACTGTGTATGGCAATAGGAGCACAATAGTGACTCTTCTTATCAGAAAACACCTCTTGCTGGTAGGACCAGAAACTGCATGGGATTCAACTCCATTTAGGACTGGGAAACAAATGCTAGCTCGCCTTACAAGAAACACACTCTGCTTTTGAGAAAAGAGCACTCTTCTACTCTACTGTGTTTCCTATGGGGGCCGAACAGTGAGCTTGCTCAGAACAAAAGAACTGTGCTTCCTACACACATGGGCCATATCTAGTTCAACTCTGCTTAGGAAACTGACAAGAACAGTAGCTCCGCTTCAGTCCAATACACTGTACTTGCTGGGAACAGACACGAGTGCTATTTGCACTGTGTATGGCAATAGGAGCACAATAGTGACTCTTCTTATCCGAAAACACCTCTTGTTTGTAGGACCAGAAACTGCATGGGATTCAACTCCATTTCTGACTGGGAAACAAACACTAGCTCGCCTTACAAGAAACACACTCTGCTTTTGAGAAAAGAGCACTCTTCTACTCTACTGTGTTTCCTATGGGGGCCGAACAGTGAGCTTGCTCAGAACAAAAGAACTGTGCTTCCTACACACACGGGCCATATCTAGTTCAACTCTGCTTAGGAAACTGACAAGAACAGTAGCTCCGCTTCAGTCCAATACACTGTACTTGCTGGGAACAGACACGAGTGCTATTTGCACTGTGTATGGCAATAGGAGCGCAATAGTGACTCTTCTTATCAGAAAACACCTCTTGCTGGTAGGACCAGAAACTGCATGGGATTCAACTCCATTTAGGACTGGGAAACAAACGCTAGCTCGCCTTACAAGAAACATACTCTGCTTTTGAGAAAAGAGTACTCTTCTACTCTACTGTGTTTCCTACAGGGCAGGAACAGTGAGCTTGCTCAGAACAAAAGAACTGTGCTTCCTACACACACGGGCCATATCTAGTTCAACTCTGCTTAGGAAACTGACAGGAACAGTAGCTCCGCTTCAGTCCAATACACTGTACTTGCTGGGAACAGATGCGAGTGCTATTTGCACTGAGTATGGCAATGGGAGCGCAAAGGTGACTTTCCTTACCAGAAAACAACTCTTGCTCGTAGGACCAAAACTGCATGTGATTCAACTCCATTTAGGACTGTGAAAAAACGCTAGCTCGCCTTACAAGAAACACACTCTGCTTTTGACAAAAGAGCACTCTTCTACTCTATTGTGTTTCCTATAGGGCCAGAACAGTGAGCTTGCTAAGAACAAAAGAACTGTGCTACATACAAATACTGCCATATTTAGTTCAATTCTGCTTAGGAAACTGAAAAGAACAGTAGATCCTCTTCAGTCCAGTACACTGTATATGCTGGGAACAGACG
The DNA here is from genome assembly GCF_949786415.1 of Peromyscus eremicus. Classification (NCBI taxonomy): domain Eukaryota; kingdom Metazoa; phylum Chordata; class Mammalia; order Rodentia; family Cricetidae; genus Peromyscus; species Peromyscus eremicus. The sequence continues at coordinate 59,118 of NW_026735246.1, read as the reverse complement.
CCAGTGGTATTTGCCCTGTGTATGACAATGGAAGCGCAATAGTGACTCTTGTTACCAGAAAACAACTCTTGCTCGTAGGACAAGAAACTGCATGTGATTCAACTCCATTTGGGACTGGGAAACAAATGGTAGCTCGCCTTACAAGAAACACACTCTGCTTTTGAGAAAAGAGCACTCTTCTACTCTACTGTGTTTACTATGGGGTCTGAACAGTGAGCTTGCTCAGAACAAAAGAACTGTGCTTTCTACACACAGGGGCCATATCTAGTTCAACTCTGCTTAGGAAACTGACAAGAACAGTAGCTCTGCTTAAGTCCAATACACTGTACTTGCTGGGAACAGATGCGAGTGCTATTTGCACTGTGTATGGCAATGGGAGCACAATAGTGACTTTCCTTACCAGAAAACAACTCTTGCTCATAGGACCAAAAACTGCATGTGATTCAACTCCATTTAGGACTGGGAAACAAACGCTAGCTCACCTTACAAGAAACACACTCTGCTTTTGAGAAAAAAGCAGTCTTCTACTCTACTGTGTTTCCCATAGAGCCAGAACAGTGAGCTTGCTCAGAACAAAAGAACTGTGCTTCATACAAATACGGCCATATCTAGTTCAATTCTGCTTAGGAAACTGAAAAGAACAGTAGATCTTCTTCAGTCCAATGCACTGTACATGATGGGAACAGAAGCCAGTGCTATTTGTACTGTGTATGGCAATAGGAGCACAATAGTGACTCTTCTTATGAGAAAACACCTCTTGCTCGTAGGACCAGAAACTGCATGGGATTCAACTCCATTTCTGACTGGGAAACAAACACTAGCTCGCCTTACAAGAAACACACTCTGCTTTTGAGAAAAGAGCACTCTTCTACTCTACTGTGTTTCCTATGGGGTCGGAACAGTGACCTTGCTCAGAACAAAAGAACTGTGCTTCCTACACACACGGGCCATATCTAGTTCAACTCTGCTTAGGAAACTGGCAGGAACAGTAGCTCCGCTTCAGTCCAATACACTGTACTTGCTGGAACAGATGCGAGTGCTCTTTGCACTGTGTATGGCAATGGGAGCACAATAGTGACTTTCCTTACCAGAAAACAACTCTTGCTCGTGGGACCAAAAACTGCATGTGATTCAACTCCATTTAGGACTGGGAAACAAACGCTAGCTCGCCTTACAAGAAACACACTCTGCTTTTGAGAAAAGAGCACTCATCTTCTCTACTGTGTTTTCTATGGGGTCCGAACAGTGAGCTTGCTCAGAACAAAAGACCTGTGCTTTCTACACACAGGGGCCATATCGAGTTCAACTCTGCTTAGGAAACTGACAAGAACAGTAGCTCTAATTCAGTCCAATACACTATACTAGCTGGGAAAAGACGCGAGTGCTATTTGCAATGTGTTTGGAAATGGGAGCGCAGTAGTGACTTTCCTTACCAGAAAACACCTCTTGCTCGTAGGACCAAAAGCTGCATGTGATTCAACTCCATTTAGGACTGGGAAACAAACGCTAGCTCGCCTTACAAGAAATACACTCTGCTTTTGAGAAAAGAGCACTCTTCTACTCTACTGTGTTTCCTATGGCGTGCGAACATTGAGCTTGCTCAGAACAAAAGAACTGTGCTTCCTACACATACGGGCCATATCTAGTTCAACTCTGCTTAGGAAACTGACAAGAAAAGTAGCTCCTCTTTAGTCCAACACACTGTACTTGCTGGGAACAGACGCGAGTCCTATTTGCACTGTGTATGGCAATGGGACCGCAATAGTGACTTTCCTTACCAGAAAACAACTCTTGCTCGTAGGACCAAAAACTGGGTGGGATTCAATTCCATTTCTGACTGGGAAACAATCGCTAGCTCGCCTTACAAGAAACACACTCTGTTTTTGAGAAAAGACCACTCTTCTACTCTACTGTGTTTCCTATGGGGTACGAACAGTGAGCTTGCTCAGAACAAAAGAACTGTGCTTCCTACACACACGGGCCATATCTAGTTCAACTCTGCTTAGGAAACTGACAACAAAGGTAGCTCCTCTTCAGTCCAATGCACTGTACTAGCTGGGAACAGACGCGAGTGCTATTTGCACTGTGTATGGCAATAGGAGCACAATAGTGACTCTTCTTATCAGAAAACAACTCTTGCTCATAGGACCAGAAACTGCATGGGATTCAACTCCAATTCTGACTGGGAAAAAAACACTAACTCGCCTTACAAGAAACACGCTCTGCTTTTGAGAAAAGAGCACTCTTCAACTCTACTGTGTTTCCTATGGGGTCCGAATAGTGAGCTTGCTCAGAACAAAAGAACTGTGCTATCTACACACAGGGGCCATATCTAGTTCAACTCTGCTTAGGAAACTGACAAGAACAGTAGCTCCGCTTCAGTCCAATACACTGTACTTGCTGGGAACAGACGCCAGTGCTATTTGCACTGTGTATGGCAATGGGAGCACAATAGTGACTTTCCTTACCAGAAAACAACTCTTGCTCGTAGGACCAAAAACTGCATGTGATTCAACTCCATTTAGGACTGGAAAACAAAAGCTAGCTCGCCTTACAAGAAACACACTCTGCTTTTGAGAAAAGAGCACTCTTCTACTCTACTGTGTTTCCTATAGGGCCAGAACAGTGAGCTTGCTCAGAACAAAAGAACTGTGCTTCCTACACACATGGCCACATCTAGTTCAATTCTGCTTAGGAAACTGACAAGAACAGTAGCTCCTCTTCTGTCCAATACACTGACTGTACATGCTGGAAACAGACGCCTGTGCTATTTGCCCTGTGTATGACAATGGGAGCGCAATAGTGACTCTTCTTAGCAAAAAAACAACTCTTGCTCGTAGGACCAGAAACTGCATGTGATTCAACTCCATTTAGGACTGGGAAACAAATGCTAGCACACCTTACAAGAAACACACTCTGCTTTTGAGAAAAGAGCACTCTTCTACTCTGCTGTGTATCCTATGGGTTCCGAAAAGTGAGCTTGCTCAGAACAAAAGAACTGTGCTTCCTAAACACACGGGCCATATCTAGTTCAATTCTGCTTAAGAAACTGAAAAGAACAGTAGCTCCTCTTCAGTCCAATACACTGTACTTGCTAGGAAGAGACGCGAGTGCTATTTGCACTGTGTATGGCAATGGGAGCACAATAGTGACTCTTCTTACCAGAAAACAACTCTTGCTCATATTAGCAGAAACTGCATGTGATTCAACTCCATTTAGGATTGGGAAACAAACGCTAGCTCGCCTTACAAGAAACACACTCTGCATTTGAGAAAAGAGCACTCTTCTACTCTACTGTGTTTCCTATGGGGTCCGAATAGTGAGCTTGCTCAGAACAAAAGAACTGTGCTTCCTACACACAGGGGCCATATCTAGTTCAACTCTGCTTAGGAAACTGACAAGAACAGTAGCTCCGCTTCAGTCCAATACACTGTACTTGCTGTGAACAGACGCGAGTGCTATTTGCACTGTGTATGAAAATGGGAGCACAATAGTGACTTTTCTTACCAGAAAACAACTCTTGCTCGTAGGACCAAAAACTGCATGTGATTAAACTCCATTTAGGACTGGGAAACAAACGCTAGCTCGCCTTACAAGAAACACACTCTGCTTTTGAGAAAAGAGCACTCTTCTACTCTACTGTGTTTCCTACAGGGCCAGAACGGTGAGCTTGCTCAGAACAAAAGAACTGTGCTTCCTACACACATGGCCATATCTAGTTCAATTCTGCTTAGGAAACTGACAGGAACAGTAGATCCTCTTCAGTCCAATACACTGTACATGCTGCGAACAGACGCCAGTGCTATTTGCCCTGTGTATGACAATAGGAGCGCAATAGTGACTTACCTTAACAGAAAACAACTCTTGCTCGTAGGACCAAAAACAGGATGTGATTCAACTCCATTTGAGACTGGGAAACAAACGCTAGCTCGCCTTACAAGAAACACACTCTGCTTTTGAGAAAAGAGCACTCTTCTACTCTACTGTGTTTCCTATGGGGTCCGAACAGTGAGCTTGCTCAGAACAAAAGAACTGTGCTTACTTCACACACGGGATATATCTAGTTCAACTCTGCTTAGGAAAGTGACAAGAACAGTAGATCCTCTTCAGTCCAATACACTGTATTTGCTGGGAACAGACGCCAGTGCTTTTTGCCCTGTGTATGACAGTGGGAGCACAATAGCGACTCTTCTTATCAGAAAAAACTCTTGCTGGTCGGACCAGAAACTGCATGGGATTCAACTACATTTCTGACTGGCAAACAAACACTAGCTCGCCTTACAAGAACCACACTCTGCTTTTGAGAAAAGAGCACTCATCTACTCTACTGTTTTTCCTATGGGGTCTGAAAAGTGAGCTTGCTCAGAACAAAAGACCTGTGCTTCCTACACACACCGGCCATATCTAGTTCAACTCTGCTTAGGAAACTGACAAGAACAGTAGCTACTCTTCAGTCCAATACACTGTACTTGCTGGGAACAGACGCCAGTGCTATTTGCCCTGTGTATGACAATGGGAGCACAATAGTGACTCTTCTTACCAGAAAACAACTCTTGCTCGTAGGACCAGAAACTGCATGAGATTCAACTCCATTTAGGACTGGGAAACAAACGCTAGCTCACCTTACAAGAAACACTGTCTTCTTTTGAGAAAAGAGCACTCTTCTACTCTACTGTGTTTCCTTTGGGGTCTGAACAGTGAGCTTGCTCAGAACAAAAGAACTGTGCTTCCTACACACACGGGCCATATCTAGTTCAACTCTGCTTAGAAAACTGACAAGAACAATAGCTCCTCTTCAGTCCAACACCCTGTACTTGCTGGGAACAGATGCGAGTGCTATTTGCACTGTGTATTTCAAAGGGAGCACAATAGTGACTTCCCTTACAGGAAAACAACTCTTGCTCGTAGGACCAAAAACTGCATGGGATTCAACTCCGTTTAGGACTGGGAAACAAACTCTAGCTCGCCTTACAAGAAACACACTCTGCTTTTGAGAAATGATCACTCTTCTACTCTACGGTGTTTCCTATAAGCCCACAACAGTTAGCTTGCTTAGAACAAAAGAACTGTGCTTCCTACACACACGGGCCATATCTAGTTCAATTCTGCTTTGGAAAGTGACAAGAACCGTAGATCCTCTTCAGTCCAATACACTGTACTTGCTGGGAACAGACGCCAGTGCTATTTACCCTGTGTATGACAATGGGAGCACAATAGTGACTCTTCTTACCAGAAAACAACTCTTGCTAGAAGGACGAGAAACTGCATGGGATTCAACTCCATTTAGGACTGGGAAACAAACGCTAGCTCGACTTACAAGAAACACACTCTAGATTGAGAAAAGAGCACTCTTCAACGCTAATGTGTTTCCTATAGGGCCAGAACAGTAAGCATTCTCAGAAAAAGAACTGTGCTTCCTACACACATGGGCCATATCTAGTTCAACTCTGCTTAGGAAACTGACAAGAACAGTAGCTCCTCTTTAGTCCAATACACTGTACTTGCTGGGAACAGACGCGAGTCCTATTTGCACTCTGTACGGCAATGGGAGCACAATAGTGACTTTCCTTACCAGAAAACAACTCTTGCTCGTAGGACCAAAAACTGCATGTGATTCAACTCCATTTAGGACTGGGAAACAAACGCTAGCTCGCCTTACAGGAAACACACTCTGCTTTTGAGAAAAGAGCACTCTTCTTCTCTACTGTGTTTCCTATAGGGCCAGAACAGTGAGCTTGCTCAGAACAAAAGAACTGTGCTTCCTACACACATGGCCACATCTAGTTCAATTCTGCTTAGGAAACTGACAAGAACAGTAGCTCCACTTCCGTCCAATACACTGACTGTACATGCTGGAAACAGACGCCAGTGCTATTTGCCCTGTGTATGACAATGGGAGCGCAATAGTGACTCTTCTTAGCAAAAAAACAACTCTTGCTCGTAGGACCAGAAACTGCATGTGATTCAACTCCATTTAGGACTGGGAAACAAATGCTAGCACACCTTACAAGAAACACACTCTGCTTTTGAGAAAAGAGCACTCTTCTACTCTGCTGTGTATCCTATGGGTTCCGAAAAGTGAGCTTGCTCAGAACAAAAGAACTGTGCTTCCTAAACACACGGGCCATATCTAGTTCAATTCTGCTTAAGAAACTGAAAAGAACAGTAGCTCCTCTTCAGTCCAATACACTGTACTTGCTAGGAAGAGACGCGAGTGCTATTTGCACTGTGTATGGCAATGGGAGCACAATAGTGACTCTTCTTACCAGAAAACAACTCTTGCTCATATGAGCAGAAACTGCATGTGATTCAACTCCATTTAGGATTGGGAAACAAACGCTAGCTCGCCTTACAAGAAACACACTCTGCTTTTGAGAAAAGAGCACTCTTCTACTCTACTGTGTTTCCTATGGGGTCTGAATAGTGAGCTGGCTCAGAACAAAAGAACTGTGCGTTCTACACACAGGGGCCATATCTAGTTCAACTCTGCTTAGGAAACTGACAAGAACAGTAGCTCCGCTTCAGTCCAATACACTGTACTTGCTGTGAACAGACGCGACTGCTATTTGCACTGTGTATGGAAATGGGAGCACAATAGTGACTTTCCTTACCAGAAAACAACTCTTGCTCGTAGGACCAAAAACTGCATGTGATTCAACTCCATTTAGGACTGGGAAACAAACGCTTGCTCGCCTTACAAGAAACACACTCTGCTTTTGAGAAAAGAGCATACTTCTACTCTACTGTGTTTCCTACAGGGCCAGAATGGTGAGCTTGCTCAGAACAAAAGAACTGTGCTTCCTACACACATGGCCATATCTAGTTCAATTCTGCTTAGGAAACTGACAAGAACAGTAGATCCTCTTCAGTCCAATACACTGTACATGCTGCGAACAGACGCCAGTGCTATTTGCCCTGTGTATGACAATGGGAGCGCAATAGTGACTTTCCTTAACAGAAAACAACTCTTGCTCGTAGGACCAAAAACAGGATGTGATTCAACTCCATTTGAGACTGGGAAACAAACGCTAGCTCGCCTTACAAGAAACACACTCTGCTTTTGAGAAAAGAGCACTCTTCTACTCTACTGTGTTTCCTATGGGGTCCGAACAGTGAGCTTGCTCAGAACAAAAGAACTGTGCTTACTTCACACACGGGATATATCTAGTTCAACTCTGCTTAGGAAAGTGACAAGAACAGTAGCTCCGCTTCAGTCCAATACACTGTATTTGCTGGGAACAGACGCCAGTGCTTTTTGCCCTGTGTATGACAGTGGGAGCACAATAGCGACTCTTCTTATCAGAAAACAACTCTTGCTGGTCGGACCAGAAACTGCATGGGATTCAACTACATTTCTGACTGGGAAACAAACACTAGCTCGCCTTAAAAGAACCACACTCTGCTTTTGAGAAAAGAGCACTCTTCTACTCTACTGTTTTTCCTATGGGGTCTGAAAAGTGAGCTTGCTCAGAACAAAAGACCTGTGCTTCCTACACACACCGGCCATATCTAGTTCAACTCTGCTTAGGAAACTGACAAGAACAGTAGCTACTCTTCAGTCCAATACACTGTACTTGCTGGGAACAGACGCCAGTGCTATTTGCCCTGCGTATGACAATGGGAGCACAATAGTGACTCTTCTTACCAGAAAACAACTCTTGCTCGTAGGACCAGAAACTGCATGAGATTCAACTCCATTTAGGACTGGGAAACAAACACTAGCTCACCTTACAAGAAACACTGTCTTCTTTTGAGAAAAGAGCACTCTTCTACTCTACTGTGTTTCCTTTGTGGTCTGAACAGTGAGCTTGCTCAGAACAAAAGAACTGTGCTTCCTACACACACGGGCCATATCTAGTTCAACTCTGCTTAGAAAACTGACAAGAACAATAGCTCCTCTTCAGTCCAACACCCTGTACTTGCTGGGAACAGATGCGAGTGCTATTTGCACTGTGTATTTCAAAGGGAGCACAATAGTGACTTCCCTTACCAGAAAACAACTCTTGCTCGTAGGACCAAAAACTGCATGGGATTCAACTCCATTTAGGACTGGGAAACAAACTCTAGCTCGCCTTACAAGAAACACACTCTGCTTTTGAGAAATGATCACTCTTCTACTCTACGGTGTTTCCTATAAGCCCAGAACAGTTAGCTTGCTTAGAACAAAAGAACTGTGCTTCCTACACACACGGGCCATATCTAGTTCAATTCTGCTTTGGAAAGTGACAAGAACAGTAGATCCTCTTCAGTCCAATACACTGTACTTGCTGGGAACAGACGCCAGTGCTATTTACCCTGTGTATGACAATGGGAGCACAATAGTGACTCTTCTTACCAGAAAACAACTCTTGCTAGAAGGACCAGAAACTGCATGGGATTCAACTCCATTTAGGACTGGGAAACAAACGCTAGCTCGACTTACAAGAAACACACTCTAGATTGAGAAAAGAGCACTCTTCAACGCTAATGTGTTTCCTATAGGGCCAGAACAGTAAGCATTCTCAGAACAAAAGAACTGTGCTTCCTACACACATGGGCCATATCTAGTTCAACTCTGCTTAGGAAACTGACAAGAACAGTAGCTCCTCTTTAGTCCAATACACTGTACTTGCTGGGAACAGACGCGAGGCCTATTTGTACTCTGTACGGCAATGGGAGCACAATAGTGACTTTCCTTACCAGAAAACAACTCTTGCTCGTAGGACCAAAAACTGCATGTGATTCAACTCCATTTAGGACTGGGAAACAAACGCTAGCTCGCCTTACAAGAAACACACTCTGCTTTTGAGAAAAGAGCACTCTTCTACTCTACAGTGTTTCCTATAGGGCCAGAACGGTAAGCTTGCTCAGAACAAAAGAACTGTGCTTCCTACACACATGGCCACATCTAGTTCGATTCTGCTTAGGAAACTGACAAGAACAGTAGCTCCTCTTCCGTCCAATACACTGACTGTACATGCTGGGAACAGACGCCAGTGCTATTTGCCCTGTGTATGACAATGGGAGCGCAATAGTGACTCTTCTTACCAAAAAAACAACTCTTGCTCGTAGGACCAGAAACTGCATGTGATTCAACTCCATTTAGGACTGGGAAACAAACGCTAGCTCGACTTACAAGAAACACACTCTAGATTGAGAAAAGAGCACTCTTCAACACTAATGTGTTTCCTATAGGGCCAGAACAGTGAGCATTCTCAGAACAAAAGAACTGTTCTTCCTACATACATATGCCATATCTAGTTCAACTCTGCTTAGGAAACTGAAAAGAACAGTAGCTCCTCTTCAGTCCAATACACTGTACTTGCTAGGAACAGACGCGAGTGCTATTTGCACTGTGTATGGCAATGGGAGCACAATAGTGACTTTCCTTACCAGAAAACAGCTCTTGCTCGTAGGACCAAAAACTGCATGTGATTCAACCCCATTTAGGACTGGGAAACAAATGCTAGCTCGCCTTACAAGAAACACACTCTGCTTTTGAGAAATGATCACTCTTCTACTCTACTGTGTTTCCTATAGGGCCAAAACAGTTTGCTTGCTTAGAAAAAACGAACTGTGCTTCCTACACACGTGCCATATCTAGTTCAATTCTGCTTTGGAAACTGACAAGAACAGTAGATCCTCGTCAGTCCAATACACTGTACTTGCTGGGAACAGACGCCAGTGCTATTTGCCCTGTGTAAGACAATGGGAGCACAATAGTGACTCTTCTTACCAGAAAACAACTCTTGCTGGTAGGACCAGAAACTGCATGGGATTCAACTCCATTAAGGACTGGGAAAAAAACGCTAGCTCGAATTACAATAAACACACTCTGGATTGAGAAAACAGCACTCTTCTACTCTAAAGTGTTTCCTATAGGGAAAGAACAATGAGCATTCTCAGAACAAAAGAGCTGTGCTTCCTACACACACGGTCCATATCTAGTTCAACTCTGCGTGGGAAACTGACAAGAACAGAGGATCCTCTTCAGTCCAATACACTTTTCATGCTGGGAACAGACGCCAGTGCTATTTGCCCTGAATATGACAATGGGAGCTCAATAGTGACTCTTCTTACCAGAAAACAACTCTTGCTCGTAGGACCAGAAACTGCATGTGATTCAACTCCACTTAGGATTGGGAAACAAAGGATAGCTCGCCTTACAAGAAACACACTCTGCTTTTGAGAAAAGAGCAGTCTTCTACTCTACTGTGTTTCCTATGTGGTCCGAACAGTGAGCTTGCTCAGAACAAAAGAACTGTGCTTCCTACACACACGGGCCATGTCTAGTTCAACTCTGCTTAGGAAACTGACAAGAACAGTAGCTCCTCTTCAGTCCAATACACTGTACTTGCTGGGAACAGACGCCAGTGCTATTTGCACTGTGTATGGCAATGGGAGCGCAATAGTGACTTTCCTTACCAGAAACAAATCTTGCTTGTAGGACGAAAAACTGCATGTGATTCAACTCCATTTAGGACTGGGAAACAAATGCTAGCTCGCTTTACAAGAAACACACTCTGCTTTTGAGAAAAGAGCACTCTTCTACACTACTGTGTTTCCTATGGGGTTCGAACAGTGAGCATTCTCAGAACAAAAGAACTGTGCTTCCTTCACACACGGGACATATCTAGTTCAACTCTGCTTAGGAAAGTGACAAGAACAGTAGCTCCGCTTCAGTCCAACACCCTGTACTTGCTGGGAACAGACGCCAGTGCTATTTGCACTGTGTATGACAATGGGAGCGCAATAGTGACTCTTCTTACCAAAAAAACAACTCTTGCTCGTAGGACCAGAAACTGCATGTGATTCAACTCCATTTAGGACTGGGAAACAAACGCTAGCTCGACTTACAAGGAACACACTCTAGATTGAGAAAAGAGCACTCTTCAACGCTAATGTGTTTCCTATAGGGCCAGAACAGTGAGCATTCTCAGAACAAAAGAACTGTGCTTCCTACATACATGGGCCATATCTAGTTCAACTCTGCTTAGGAAACTGAAAAGAACAGTAGATCCTCTTCAGTCCAATACACTGTACATGCTGCGAACAGACGCCAGTGCTATTTGCCCTGTGTATGACAATGGGAGCACAATAGTGACTTTCCTTAACAGAAAACAACTCTTGCTCGTAGGACCAAAAACTGGATGTGATTCAACTCCATTTGAGACTGGGAAACAAACGCTAGCTCGCCTTACAAGAAACACACTCTGCTTTTGAGAAAAGAGCACTCTTCTACTCTACTGTGTTTCCTATGGGGTCCGAACAGTGAGCTTGCTCAGAACAAAAGAACTGTGCTTCCTTCACACACGGGATATATCTAGTTCAACTCTGCTTAGGAAAGTGACAAGAACAGTAGCTCCGCTTCAGTCCAATACACTGTACTTGCTGGGAACAGACGCCAGTGCTTTTTGCCCTGTGTATGACAGTGGGAGCACAATAGCGACTCTTCTTACCAGAAAACAACTCTTGCTGGTAGGACCAGAAACTGCATGGGATTCAACTCCATTTCTGACTGGGAAACAAACACTAGCTCGCCTTACAAGAAACACACTCTGCTTTTGAGAAAAGAGCACTCTTCTACTCTACTGTTTTTCCTATGGGGTCCGAAAAGTGAGCTTGCTCAGAACAAAAGACCTGTGCTTCCTACACACACAGGCCATGTCTAGTTCAACTCTGCTTAGGAAACTGACAAAAAACAGTAGCTACTCTTCAGTCCAATACACTGTACTTGCTGGGAACAGACGCCAGTGCTATTTGCCCTGTGTATGACAATGGGAGCACAATAGTGACTCTTCTTACCAGAAAACAACTCTTGCTCGTAGGACCAGAAACTGCATGTGATTCAACTCCATTTAGGACTGGGAAACAAACGCTAGCTCACCTTACAAGAAACACTGTCTTCTTTTGAGAAAAGAGCACTCTTCTACTCTACTGTGTTTCCTTTGGGGTCTGAACAGTGAGCTTGCTCTGAACAAAAGAACTGTGCTTCCTACACACACGGGCCATATCTAGTTCAACTCTGCTTAGAAAACTGACAAGAACAATAGCTCCTCTTCAGTCCAACACCCTGTACTTGCTGGGAACAGATGCTAGTGCTATTTGCACTGTGTATTTCAAAGGGAGCACAATAGTGACTTCCCTTACCAGAAAACAACTCTTGCTCGTAGGACCAAAAACTGCATGGGATTCAACTCCATTTAGGACTGGGAAACAAACTCTAGCTCGCCTTACAAGAAACACACTCTGCTTTTGAGAAATGATCACTCTTCTACTCTACGGTGTTTCTTATAAGCCCAGAACAGTTAGCTTGCTTAGAACAAAAGAACTGTGCTTCCTACACACACGGGCCATATCTAGTTCAATTCTGCTTTGGAAAGTGACAAGAACAGTAGATCCTCTTCAGTCCAATACACTGTACTTGCTGGGAACAGACGCCAGTGCTATTTACCCTGTGTATGACAATGGGAGCACAATAGTGACTCTTCTTACCAGAAAACAACTCTTGCTAGAAGGACCAGAAACTGCATGGGATTCAACTCCATTTAGGACTGGGAAACAAACGCTAGCTCGACTTACAAGAAACACACTCTATATTGATAAAAGAGCACTCTTCAACGCTAATGTGTTTCCTATAGGGCCAGAACAGTAAGCATTCTCAGAACAGAAGAACTGTGCTTCCTACACACATGGGCCATATCTAGTTCAACTCTGCTTAGGAAACTGACAAGAACAGTAGCTCCTCTTTAGTCCAATACACTGTACTTGCTGGGAACAGACACGAGTCCTATTTGCACTCTGTATGGCAATGGGAGCACAATAGTGACTTTCCTTACCAGAAAACAACTCTTGCTCGTAGGACTAAAAACTACATGTGATTCAACCCCATTTAGGACTGGGAAACCAACGCTAGCTCGCCTTACAAGAAACACACTCTGCTTTTGAGAAAAGACCACTCTTCTACTCTACTGTGTTTCCTATGGGGTACAAACAGTGAGCTTGCTCAGAACAAAAGAACTGTGCTTCCTACACACACAGTCCATATCTAGTTCAACTCTGCTTAGGAAACTGACAAGATCGGTAGCTCCTCTTCAGTCCAATACACTGTACTAGCTGGGAACAGACGCGAGTTCTATTTGCACTGTGTATGGCAATAGGAGCACAATAGTGACTCTTCTTATCAGAAAACAACTCTTGCCCATAGGACCAGAACTGCATGGGATTCAACTCCAATTCTGACTGGGAAACAAACAGTAACTCGCCTTACAAGAAACACACTCTGCTTTTGAGAAAGGAGCACTCTTCTACTCTACTGTGTTTCCCCTGGGGTCCGAATAGTGAGCTTGCTCAGAACAAAAGAACTGTGCTTCCTACACACACGGGCCATATCTAGTTCAACTCTGCTTAGGAAACTGACAAGAACAATAGCTCCTCTTCAGTCCAACACCCTGTACTTGCTGGGAACAGACGCGAGTGCTATTTGCACTGTGTTTTTCAAAGGGAGCATAATAATGACTTCCCTTACCAAAAAACAACTCTTGTTCGTAGGACCAAAAACTGCATGTGATTCAACTCCATTTAGGACTGGGAAACAATCTCTAGCTCGCCTTACAAGAAACACACTCTGCTTCTGAGAAATGATCACTCTTCTACTCTACGGTGTTTCCTGTAGGGCCAGAACAGTTAGCTTGCTTAGAACAAAAGAACTGTGCTTCCTACACACACGGGCCATATCTAGTTCAATTGTGCTTTGGAAAGTGATAAGAACAGTAGATCCTCTTCAGTCCAATACACTATACTTGCTGGGAGCAGACGCCAGTGCTATTTGCCCTGTGTATGACAATGGGAGCACAAAAGTGACTCTTCTTACTAGAAAACAACTCTTGCTGGTAGGACCAGAAACTGCATGGGATTCAACACCATTAAGGACTGGAAAAAAAACGCTAGCTCGACTTACAATAAACACACTCTGGATTGAGAAAACAGCACTCTTCTACTCTAAAGTGTTTCCTATAGGGCAAGAACAATGAGCATTCTCAGAACAAAAGAGCTGTGATTCCTACACACACGGTCCGATCTAGTTCAATTCTGCTTGGGAAACTGACAAGAACAGTAGATCCTCTTCAGTCCAATACACTGTTCATGCTGGGAACAGACGCCAGTGCTATTTGCCCTGTGTATGACAATGGAAGCACAATAGTGACTCTTCTTACCAGAAAACAACTCTTGCTCATAGGAGCAGAAACTGCATGTGATTCAACTCCATTTAGGATTGGGAAACAAACGATAGCTCGCCTTACAAGAAACACACTCTGCTTTTGAGAAAAGAGTAGTCTTCTACTCTACTGTGTTTTCTATGGGGTCCGAATAGTGAGCTTGTTCAGAACAAAAGAACTGTGCTTCCTACACACAGGGGCCATATCTAGTTCAACTCTGCTTAGGAAACTGACAAGAGCAGTAGCTCCGCTTCAGTCCAATACACTGTACTTGCTGGGAACAGACGCGAGTGCTATTTGCACTGTGTATGGCAATGGGAGCACAATAGTGACTTTCCTTACCAGAAAACAACTCTTGCTCGTAGGACCAAAAACTGCATGTGATTCAACTCCATTTAGGACTGGGAAACAAACGCTAGCTCGCCTTACAAGAAACACACTCTGCTTTTGAGAAAAGAGCATGCTTCTACTCTACTGTGTTTCCTATAGGGCCAGAACAGTGAGCTTGCTCAGAACAAAAGAACTGTGCTTCCTACACACATGGCCATATCTAGTTCAATTCTGCTTAGGAAACTGACAAGAACAGTAGCTCCTCTATAGTCCAATACACTGTACTAGCTGGGAACAGACGCGAGTGCTATTTGCACTGTGTATGGCAATATGAGCTCAATAGTGACTCTTCTTATCAGAAAACACCTCTTGCTTGTAGGACCAGAAACTGCATGTGATTCAACTCCATTTCTGACTGGGAAACAAACACTAGCTCGCCTTACAAGAAACACACTCTGCTTTTGAGAAAAGAGCACTCTTCTACTCTACTGTGTTTCCTAAGGGGTCTGAATAGTGAGCTTGCTCAGAACAAAAGACCTGTGCTTCCTTCACACATGGGCCATATCTAGTTCAACACTGCTTAGGAAACTGACAAGAACAGTAGCTCCGCTTCAGTCCAATATACTGTACTTGCTGGGAACATACGCGAGTGCTATTTGCCCTGTGTATGACAATGGGAGCACAATTGCGACTTTTCTTACCAGAAAACAACTCTTGCTCGTAGGACCAGAAACTGCATGGGATTCAACTCCATTTATGACTGGGTAACCAACGCTAGCTCGCCTTACAAGAAACACACTCTGGATTAAGAAAAGAGCACTCTTCTACTCTAATGTGTTTTATAGGGACAGAACAGTGAGCATTCTCAGAACAAAAGAACTGAGGTTCCTACACACGGTCCATATCTAGTTCAACTCTGCTTAGGAAACTGACAAGAACAGTAGATCCTCTTCAGTCCAATACACTGTACATGCTGGGAACAGACGACAGAGCTATTTGCCCTGTGTATGACAATGGGAGCACAATAGTAACTCTTCTTACCAGAAAAAAACTCTTGCTCGTAGGACAAAAAACTGCATGTGATTCAACTCCATTTAGGATTGGGAAGCAAAGGCTAGCTCGCCTTACAAGAAACACACTATGATTTTGAGAATAGAGCACTCTTCTACTCTACTGCATTTCCTATGGGTCTGAAAAGTGAGCTTGCTCAGAACAAAAGAATTGTGCTTCCTACACACACGGGCCATATCTAGTTCAACTCTGCTTAGGAAACTGACAAGAACGGTAGCTCCGCTTCAGTCCAATACACTGTACTTGCTGGGAACAGACGCGAGTGCTATTAGCCCTGTGTATGACAATGGGAGCGCAATAGTGACTATTCTTACCAGAAAACAACTTTTGCTTGTAGGACCAGAAACTGCATGTGATTCAACTCCATATAGGACTGGGAAACAAACGTGAGCTAACCTTAGAAGAAACACACTCTGCTTTAGATTAAAGAGCACTCTTCTACTCTACTTTGTTTCCTATGGGGTCCGAATAGTGAGCTTGCTCAGAACAAAAAAAAATGTGCTTCCTACACACACGGCCAAATCTAGTTCAATTCTGCTTAAGAACCTGACAAGAACTGTAGATCCTCTTCAGTCCAAAACACTGTACTTGCTGGGAACAGACAACAGTGCTGTTTGTCCTGTGTATGACAATTGGAGCGCAATAGTGACTCTTCTTACCAGAAAACAACTCTTGCTCGTAGGACAAAAAACTGCATGTGATTCAACTCCATTTAGGATTGGGAAACAAACGCTAGCTCGCCTTACAAGAAACTCACTCTGCTTTTGAGAAAAGAGCAGTCTTCTACTCTACTGTGTTTCCTATGGAGTCCGAACAGTGAGCTTGCTCAGAACAAAAGAACTGTGCTTCCTACACAGGGGCCATATCTACTTCAACTCTGCTTAGGAAACTGACAAGAACAGTAGCTCCTCTTCAGTCCTATACACTGTACTTGCTGGGAACAGACGCGAGTGCTATTTGCACTGTGTATGGCAATGGGAGCTCAATAGTGACTTTCCTTACCAGAAAACAACTCTTGCTCGTAGGTCCAAAAACTGGATGTGATTCAAGTCCATTTAGGACTGGGAAACAAACGCTAGCTTGCCTTACAAAAAACACACTCTGCTTTTGAGAAAAGAGCACTCTTCTACTCTACTGTGTTTCCTATGGGGTCCGAACAGTGAGCTTGCTCAAAACAAAAGAAATGTGCTTCCTACACACACGGCCATATCTAGTTCAATTCTGCTTAGGAACCTGACAAGAACAGTAGATCGTCTTCAGTCCAATACACTGTACTTGATGGGAACAGACGCCAGTGCTATTTGCACTGTGTATGGCAATGGGAGCGCAATAGTGACTTTTTTTTACAAGAAAACAACTCTTGCTCGTAGGACAGGAAACTGCATGTGATTGAACTCCATTTAGGACTAGGAAACAAACGCTAGCACGCCTTACAAGAAACATACTCTGCTTTTGAGAAAAGAGCACTCTTCTACTCTACTGTGTTTCCTTTGGGGTCCGAACAGTGAACTTGCTCAGAACAAAAAAACTGTGCTTTCTACACACACCGCCATACCTAGTTCAATTCTGCTTAGTAACCTGACAAGAACAGTAGATCATCTTCAGTCCAATACACTGTACTTGCTGGGAACAGACGCGAGTGCTATTTGTCCTGTGTATGGCAATGGCAGCACAATAGTGACTCTTCTTAACAGAAAACAACTCTTGCTCGTAGGACCAGAAACTGCATGTGATTCAACTCCATTTAGGACTGGGAAACAAACGTTATCTCGCCTTACAAGAAACACATTCTACTTTTGAGAAAAGAGCACTCTTCTACTCTACTGTGTTTCCTATGGGTTCCAAAGAGTCAGCTTGCTCAGAACAAAACAACTGTGCTTCCTACACACACAGACCATATCTAGTTGAACTCTGCTTAAGAAAGTGACAAGAACACTAACTCTTCTTCAGTCCAATACACTGTACTTGCTGGGAACAGACGCGAGTGCTATTTGCACTGTGTATGGCAATTGGAGAACAATAGTGAGTCTTCTTACCAGAAAACAACTCATGCTCATAGGACCAAAAACTTTATGTGACTCAACTCCATATAGGACTGGGAAACAAACGCGAGCTCACCTTACAAGAAACACACTCTGCTTTAGAGAAAAGAGCACTATTCTACTCTACTTTGTTTCCTATGGGGTCCGAACAGTGAGCTTGCTCAGAACAAAAAAACTGTTCTTCCTACACCCACGGCCATATCTAGTTCAATTCTGCTTAAGAACCTGACAAGAACAGTAAATCCTCTTCAGTCCAAAATACTGTACTTGCTGGGAACAGACAACAGTGCTATTTGTCCTGTGTATGGCAATGGCAGCGCAATAGTGACTTTCCTTACCAGAATACAACTCTTGCTCGTAGGACCAGAAACTGCATGTTATTCAACTCCATTTCGGACTGGGAAACAAACGCTAGCTCGCCTTACAAGAAACACACTCTGCTTTTGAGAAAAGAGCAGTCTTCTACTCTACTCTGTTTCCTATGGGGTCCAAACAGTGAGCTTGCTCAGAACAAAAGAACTGTGCTTCCTACACACACGGACCATATCTAGTTCAACTCTGCTTAGGAAACTGACAAGAACTGTAGCTCCTATTCAGTCCAATACACTGTACTTGCTGGGAACAGACGCCAGTGCTATTTGCTGTGTGTATGGCAATTGGAGCGCAATAGTGACTCTTCTTACCAGAAAACAACTCTTGCTCATAGGACCAAAAACTGCATGTGACTCAACTCCATTTAGGATTGGGAAACAAACGCGAGCTCGCCTTACAAGAAACACACTCTGCTTTAGAGAAAAGAGCACTCTTCTACTCTACTGTGTTTCCTATAGGGCCAGAACAGTGAGATTGCTGAACATAAGAACTGTGCTTCCTACACACGCGCGCCATATCTAGTTTAACTCTGCTTAGGAAACTGACAAGAACAGTAGATCCTCTTTATTCCGATACACTGTACTTGCTGGGAACAGAAGCAAGTGCAATTTGCACTGTGTTTGTCAATAGGAGCTCAATAGTGACTTTCCTTACCAGAAAACAACTCTTGCTCGTAGGACCAGAAACTGCATGTGATTCCACTCCATTTAGGACTTGGAAACAAATGCTAGCTCGCCTTACAAGAAACACACTCAGCTTTAGAGAATAGAGCACTCTTCTACTCTATTGTGTTTCCTAAGGGGTCTGAACAATGAGCTTGCTCAGAACAAAAAAACTGTGCTTCCTACACACACGGCCATATCTAGTTCAATTCTGCTTAGGAACCTGACAAGAACAGTAGATCCTCTTCAGTCCAATACACTGTATTGCTGGGAACAGACGCCAGTGCTATTTGTCCTGTGTATGGCAATGGCAGCGCAATAGTGACACTTCTTACCAGAAAACAACTCTCGCTCGTAGGACTAAAAACTTCATGTGACTCAACTCCATTTAGGACTGGAAAACAAATTCTAGCTCGCCTTACAATAAACACACTCTGCTTTTGAGAAAAGAGCACTCTTCTACTCTACTGTGTTTCCTATAGGGCCAGAACAGTGAGCTTGCTCAGAACAAAAGAACTGTGCCTCCTACACACACGGGCCATATCTACTTCAACTCTGCTTAGGAAACTGAGAAGAACAGTAGCTCCTCTTCAGTCCAATACACTGTACTTGCTGGGAACAGACGGGAGTGCTATTTGCACTGTGTATGGCAATGGGAGCACAATAGTGACTTTCCTTACAAGAAAACAACTCTTGCTCGTAGGAACAGAAACTGCATGTGATTCAACTCCATTTAGAACTGGGAAACAAATGCTAGCTCGCCTTACAAGAAACACACTCTGCTTTTTATAAAAGAGCACTCTTCTACTCTACTGTGTTTCCTATGGTTTCCGAACTGTGAGCTTGCTCAGAAAAATAAAACTGTGCTTCCTGCACACAAGGCCATATCTAGTTCAAGTCTGCTTAGGAACCTGACAAGAACAGTAGATCCTCTTCAGTCCAATACACTGTACTTGCTGGGAACAGACGCCAGTGCTATTTGTCCTGTGTATGGCAAAGACAGCGCAATAGTGACGCTTCTTACCAGAAAACAACTCTTGCTCGTAGGACCAGAAACTGCATGTGGTTCAACTTTATTTAGGACTGGGAAACAAATGCTAGCTCGCCTTACATGAAACACACTCTGCTTTTGAGAAAAGAGCACTCTTCTACTCTACTGTGTTTCCTATGGGGTCCAAACAGTGAGCTTGCTAGAAGAAAACAACTGTGCTTCCTACAAACACGTGCCATATCTAGTTCAACTCTGCTTAGGAAACTGACAAGAACAGTAGATCCTCTTCAGTCCAATACACTGTACTTGCTGGGAACAGACGGGAGTGCTATTTGCACCGGGTATGGCAATGGCAGCGCAGTAGTGACTCTTCTTACCAGAAAATAACTCTTGTTCGTAGGACCAGAAATTTCATGGGATTCAACTCCATTTAAAACTGGAAAACAAACGCTAGCTCGCCTTCCAAGAAACACACTCTGCTTTTGTGAAAAGAGCACTCTTCTAGTCTACTGTGTTTCCTATGGTATGCAAACAGTGAGCTTTCTCAGAATAAAAGAACTGTGCTTCCTACACACACGGACCATATCTAGTTCAACTCTGCTTAGGAAACTGACAAGAACAGTAGCTCCTACTCAGGCCAATACACTGTACTTGCTGCGAACAGACGCGAGTGCTATTTGTAATGTTTATGGAAATGGGAGCGCAATAGTGACTTTCCTTACCAGAAAACAACTCTTGCTCGTAGGACCAGAAACTGCATGTGATACAAGCCCAAATAGGACTGGGAAACAAACGCTAGCTCGCCTTACAAGAAACACACTCTGCTTTTGAGAAAAGAGCACTCTTCTACTCTACTGTGTTTCCTAAGGGGTCCAAACAGTGAGCATGCTCAGAACAAAAGAACTGTGCTTCCTACACACACGGATCATATCTAGTTGAACTCTGCTTAGGAACCTGACAAGAACAGTAGATCCTCTTCAGTCCAATACACTGTACTTGCTGGGAACAGACGCCAGTGCTTTTTGTCCTGTCTATGGCAATGGCAGCAAAATAGTGACTCTTCTTACCAGAAAACAACTCTTGCTCGTAGGACCAGAAACTGTATGCGATTCAACTCCATTTAGGACTGGGAAACAAACGCTAGCTCGCCTTACAAGAAACACACTCTGCTTTTGAGAAAAGAGCACTCTTCTACTCTACTGTGTTTCCTATGGGTTCCAAACAGTGAGCTTGCTCAGAACAAAAGAACTGTGCTTCCTACACACACGGACCATATCTAGTTCAACTCTGCTTAGGAAACTGACAAGAACAGTACCTACTATTCAGTCCAATACACAGTACTTGCTGGGAAAAGACGTGAGTGCTATTTGCACTCTGTATGGCAAAGGGAGCACAATAGTGACTTTCCTTACCAGAAAACAACTCTTGCTGGTAGGACCAGAAACTGCATGTGATTCAACTCCATTTAGGACTAGGAAACAAACGCTAGCTCGCCTTACGAGAAACACACTCTGCTTTTGAGAAAAGAGCACTCTTCTACTCTACTGTGTTTCCTAAGGGGTCCAAACAGTGAGCATGCTCAGATCAAAAGAACTGTGCTTCCTACACATAAGGACCATATCTAGTTCAACTCTGCTTAGGAAACTGACAAGAACAGTAGTTCCTCTTCAGTCCGATACACTGTACTTGCTGGGAACAGACGCGAGTGCTATTTGCACTGTGTATGGCAATGGGAGTGCAATAGTAACTTTCCTTACCAGAAAACAACTCTTGCTCATAGGACCAGAAACTCCATGTGATTCAACTCCATTTAGGACTGGGAAACATATGCTAGCTCGCCTTTCAAGAAACACTGTCTTCTTTTGAGAAAAGAGCACTCTTCTACTCTACTGTATTTCCTATAAGGCCAGAATAGTGAGCATGCTCAGAACAAAAGAACTGTGCTTCCTCCACACACGGGCCATATCTTGTTCAACTCTGATTAGGAAACTGACAAGAACAGTAGATCCTCTTCAGTCCGATACACTGTACTATCTGGGAACAGACGCGAGTGCTATTTGCCCTGTGTATGAAAATGGGAGCACAATAGTGACTCTTCTTACCAGAAAACAACTCTTGCTCGTTGGACTAGAAACTGCATGTGATTCAACTCCATTTAGGACTGGGAAACAAATGCTAGCTCACCTTACAAGAAACACACTATGCTTTTGAGAAAAGGGCACTCTTCTACTCTACGGTGTTTCCTATTGGGTCCGAACAGTGAGCTTGCTCAGAAGAAAAGAACTGTGCTTCCTACACACACGGCCACAGCTAGCTCAATTCTGCTTAGGAAACTGACAAGAACAGTAGATCCTCTTCCGTCCAATACACTGTACATGCTGGGAACAGACGCCAGCGCTATTTGCCCTGTGTATTACAATTGGAGCACAATAGTGACTCTTGATACCAGAAAACAACTCTTGCTCGTAGGACCAGAAACTGTATGGGATTCAACTCCATTTAGGACTGGGAAACAAACGCGAGCTCGCCTTATAAGAAATACACTCTGCTTCAGAAAAAAGAGCACTTTTCTACTCTACTGTGTTTCCTATGGGTTCCAGAGGGTGAGCTTGCTCAGAACACAAAATCTGTGCTTCCTACACACACCGCCATACCTAGTTCAATTCTTCTTAGGAACCTGACAAGAACAGTAGATCCTCTTCAGTCCAATAAACTGTACTTGCTGGGAACAGACGCCAGTGCTATTTGTCCTGTGTATGGCAATGGCAGCGCAATAGTGACTCTTCTTACCAGAAAACAACTCTTGCTGTTAGGACCAGAAACTGCATGTGATTCAACTCCATTTAGGACTAGGAAACAAACGCTAGCTCGCCTTACAAGAAACACACTCTGCTTTTGAGAAAAGAGCATTCTTCTACTCTACTGTGTTTCCTAGGGGGTCCGAACAGTGAGTTTGCTCAGAACAAAAAACTGTGCTTCCTACACACACGGACCATATCTAGTTCAACTCTGCTTAGGAAACTGACAAGAACAGTAGCTCCTATTCAGTCCAATACACTGTACTTGCTGGGAGAGACGCGAGTGCTATTTGGACTGTGTATGGCATTTGGAGTGCAATAGTGACTCTTCTTACCAGAAAACAACTCTTGCTCGTAGGATCGAAAACTGCATGTGACTCAACTCCATTTAGGCCTGGGAAACAAACACGAGCTCACCTTACAAGAAACACACTCTGCTTTAGAGAAAAGGGCACTCTTCTACTCTACTGTTTTTCCTATAGGGCCAGAACAGTGAGCTTGCTCAGATCATAAGAACTGTGCTTCCTACACACATGGGTCATATCTAGTTCAACTCTCCTTAGGAAACTGACAAGAACAGTAGCTTCTATTCAGTCCGATACACTGTACTTGCTGGGAACAGAAGCCAGTGCTTTTTGCACTATGTATGGCAATGGGAGCACAATAGTGACTTTCCTTACCAGAAAACAACTCTTGCTCGTAGGACCAGAAACTGCATGTTATTCAACTCCATTTATGACTGGGAAACAAACGCTAGCTAGCCTTACAAGAAACACACTCTGCTTTTGAGAAAAGAGCACCCTTCTACTCTACTGTGTTTCCTAATGGGTCCGAACAGTGATCTTGCTCAGAACAAAAGAACTGTGCTTCCTACACACATGGCCATATCTAGTTCAGTTCTGCTTAGGAACCTGACAGCAACAGGAGATCCTCTTCAGTCCAATACACTGTACTTGCTGGGAGCTGACGCCAGTGGTATTTGCACTGTGTATGGCAATTGGAGCACAATAGTGACTCTTCTTACCAGAAAACAACTCTTGCTCCTAGTACGAAAAACTGCATGTGACTCAACTTCATTTAGGACTGGGAAACAAACGCTAGCTCGCCTTACAAGAAATACACTCTGCCTTAGAGAAAAGAGCACTCTTCTACTCTACTGTGTTTCCTATGGTTTCCGAACTGTGAGCTTGCTCAGAAAAATAAAACTGTGCTTCCTGCACACAAGGCCATATCTAGTTCAAGTCTGCTTAGGAACCTGACAAGAACAGTAGATCCTCTTCAGTCCAATACACTGTACTTGCTGGGAACAGACGCCAGTGCTATTTGTCCTGTGTATGGCAAAGACAGCGCAATAGTGACGCTTCCTACCAGAAAACAACTCTTGCTCGTAGGACCAGAAACTGCATGTGGTTCAACTTTATTTAGGACTGGGAAACAAATGCTAGCTCGCCTTACATGAAACACACTCTGCTTTTGAGAAAAGAGCACTCTTCTACTCTACTGTGTTTCCTATGGGGTCCAAACAGTGAGCTTGCTAGAAGAAAACAACTTTGCTTCCTACAAACACGTGCCATATCTAGTTCAACTCTGCTTAGGAAACTGACAAGAACAGTAGATCCTCTTCAGTCCAATACACTGTACTTGCTGGGAACAGACGGGAGTGCTATTTGCACCGGGTATGGCAATGGCAGCGCAGTAGTGACTCTTCTTACCAGAAAATAACTCTTGTTCGTAGGACCAGAAATTTCATGGGATTCAACTCCATTTAAAACTGGAAAACAAACGCTAGCTCGCCTTACAAGAAACACACTCTGCTTTTGTGAAAAGAGCACTCTTCTAGTCTACTGTGTTTCCTATGGTATGCAAACAGTGAGCTTTCTCAGAATAAAAGAACTGTGCTTCCTACACACACGGACCATATCTAGTTCAACTCTGCTTAGGAAACTGACAAGAACAGTAGCTCCTACTCAGGCCAATACACTGTACTTGCTGCGAACAGACGCGAGTGCTATTTGTAATGTTTATGGAAATGGGAGCGCAATAGTGACTTTCCTTACCAGAAAACAACTCTTGCTCATAGGACCAGAAACTGCATGTGATACAAGCCCAAATAGGACTGGGAAACAAACGCTAGCTCGCCTTACAAGAAACACACTCTGCTTTTGAGAAAAGAGCACTCTTCTACTCTACTGTGTTTCCTAAGGGGTCCAAACAGTGAGCATGCTCAGAACAAAAGAACTGTGCTTCCTACACACACGGATCATATCTAGTTGAACTCTGCTTAGGAACCTGACAAGAACAGTAGATCCTCTTCAGTCCAATACACTGTACTTGCTGGGAACAGACGCCAGTGCTTTTTGTCCTGTCTATGGCAATGGCAGCAAAATAGTGACTCTTCTTACCAGAAAACAACTCTTGCTCGTAGGACCAGAAACTGTATGCGATTCAACTCCATTTAGGACTGGGAAACAAACGCTAGCTCGCCTTACAAGAAACACACTCTGCTTTTGAGAAAAGAGCACTCTTCTACTCTACTGTGTTTCCTATGGGTTCCAAACAGTGAGCTTGCTCAGAACAAAAGAACTGTGCTTCCTACACACACGGACCATATCTAGTTCAACTCTGCTTAGGAAACTGACAAGAACAGTACCTACTATTCAGTCCAATACACAGTACTTGCTGGGAAAAGACGTGAGTGCTATTTGCACTCTGTATGGCAAAGGGAGGGCAATAGTGACTTTCCTTACCAGAAAACAACTCTTGCTGGTAGGACCAGAAACTGCATGTGATTCAACTCCATTTAGGACTAGGAAACAAACGCTAGCTCGCCTTACGAGAAACACACTCTGCTTTTGAGAAAAGAGCACTCTTCTACTCTACTGTGTTTCCTAAGGGGTCCAAACAGTGAGCATGCTCAGATCAAAAGAACTGTGCTTCCTACACATAAGGACCATATCTAGTTCAACTCTGCTTAGGAAACTGACAAGAACAGTAGTTCCTCTTCAGTCCGATACACTGTACTTGCTGGGAACAGACGCGAGTGCTATTTGCACTGTGTATGGCAATGGGAGTGCAATAGTAACTTTCCTTACCAGAAAACAACTCTTGCTCATAGGACCAGAAACTCCATGTGATTCAACTCCATTTAGGACTGGGAAACATATGCTAGCTCGCCTTTCAAGAAACACTGTCTTCTTTTGAGAAAAGAGCACTCTTCTACTCTACTGTATTTCCTATAAGGCCAGAATAGTGAGCATGCTCAGAACAAAAGAACTGTGCTTCCTCCACACACGGGCCATATCTTGTTCAACTCTGATTAGGAAACTGACAAGAACAGTAGATCCTCTTCAGTCCGATACACTGTACTATCTGGGAACAGACGCGAGTGCTATTTGCACTGTGTTTGGCAATTGGAGCACAAGAGTGAATTTCCTTACCAGAAAACAACTCTTGCTCGTAGGACCAGAAAGTGCATGTGATTCAACTCCATTTAGGACTGGGAAACAAACGCTAGCTCGCCTTACAAGAAACACACTCTGCTTTTGAGAAAAGAGCACTCTTCTACTCTAGTGTGTTTCCTATAGTGCAAAAACAGTTAGCTTGCTCAGAAAAAAATAACTGTGCTTCCTACACACACGGGCTATATCTAGTTCAACTCTGCTTAGGAAACTGACAAGAACAGTAGCTCCTCTTCAGTCCAATACACTGTATTTGCTGGGAACAGACGCCAGTGCTATTTGCCCTGTGTTTGACAGTGGGAGCACAATAGTGACTCTTCTTACCAGAAAACAATTCTTGCTCGTAGGACCAGAAACTGCATGTGATTCAATTCCCATTTAGGACTGGGAAACAAACGCTAGCTCGCCTTACAAGAAACACACTCTGCTTTTGAGAAACGATCACTCTTCTACTCTACTGTGTTTCCAAAAGGCCAGAACAGTGAGCATGCTCAGAACAAAAGAACTGTGCTTCCTACACACACGGCCATATCTAGTTCAATTCTGCTTAGGAAACTGACAAGAACAGTAGATCCTCTTCAGTCCAATACAGTGTATATGCTGGGAACAGACGCCAGTGCTATTTGCCCTGTGTATGACAATGGGAGCACAATAGTGACTCTTCTTACCAGAAAACAACTCTTGCTCGTTGGACTAGAAACTGCATGTGATTCAACTCCATTTAGGACTGGGAAACAAATGCTAGCTCACCTTACAAGAAACACACTATGCTTTTGAGAAAAGGGCACTCTTCTACTCTACGGTGTTTCCTATAGGGTCCGAACAGTCAGCTTGCTCAGAAGAAAAGAACTGTGCTTCCTACACACACGGCCACAGCTAGCTCAATTCTGCTTAGGAAACTGACAAGAACAGTAGATCCTCTTCCGTCCAATACACTGTACATGCTGGGAACAGACGCCAGTGCTATTTGCCCTGTGTATTACAATTGGAGCACAATAGTGACTCTTGATACCAGAAAACAACTCTTGCTCGTAGGACCAGAAACTGTATGGGATTCAACTCCATTTAGGACTGGGAAACAAACGCGAGCTCGCCTTATAAGAAATACACTCTGCTTTAGAAAAAAGAGCACTTTTCTACTCTACTGTGTTTCCTATGGGTTCCAGAGGGTGAGCTTGCTCAGAACACAAAAACTGTGCTTCCTACACACACCGCCATACCTAGTTCAATTCTTCTTAGGAACCTGACAAGAACAGTAGATCCTCTTCAGTCCAATAAACTGTACTTGCTGGGAACAGACGCCAGTGCTATTTGTCCTGTGTATGGCAATGGCAGCGCAATAGTGACTCTTCTTACCAGAAAACAACTCTTGCTGTTAGGACCAGAAACTGCATGTGATTCAACTCCATTTAGGACTAGGAAACAAACGCTAGCTCGCCTTACAAGAAACACACTCTGCTTTTGAGAAAAGAGCATTCTTCTACTCTACTGTGTTTCCTAGGGGGTCCGAACAGTGAGTTTGCTCAGAACAAAAAACTGTGCTTCCTACACACACGGACCATATCTAGTTCAACTCTGCTTAGGAAACTGACAAGAACAGTAGCTCCTATTCAGTCCAATACACTGTACTTGCTGGGAGAGACGCGAGTGCTATTTGGACTGTGTATGGCATTTGGAGCGCAATAGTGACTCTTCTTACCAGAAAACAACTCTTGCTCGTAGGATCGAAAACTGCATGTGACTCAACTCCATTTAGGCCTGGGAAACAAACACGAGCTCACCTTACAAGAAACACACTCTGCTTTAGAGAAAAGGGCACTCTTCTACTCTACTGTTTTTCCTATAGGGCCAGAACAGTGAGCTTGCTCAGATCATAAGAACTGTGCTTCCTACACACACGGGCCATATCTAGTTCAACTCTCCTTAGGAAACTGACAAGAACAGTAGCTTCTATTCAGTCCGATACACTGTACTTGCTGGGAACAGAAGCCAGTGCTTTTTGCACTATGGATGGCAATGGGAGCACAATAGTGACTTTCCTTACCAGAAAACAACTCTTGCTCGTAGGACCAGAAACTGCATGTTATTCAACTCCATTTATGACTGGGAAACAAACGCTAGCTAGCCTTACAAGAAACACACTCTGCTTTTGAGAAAAGAGCACCCTTCTACTCTACTGTGTTTCCTAATGGGTCCGAACAGTGATCTTGCTCAGAACAAAAGAACTGTGCTTCCTACACACATGGCCATATCTAGTTCAGTTCTGCTTAGGAACCTGACAGGAACAGGAGATCCTCTTCAGTCCAATACACTGTACTTGCTGGGAGCTGACGCCAGTGGTATTTGCACTGTGTATGGCAATTGGAGCATAATAGTGACTCTTCTTACCAGAAAACAACTCTTGCTCCTAGTACGAAAAACTGCATGTGACTCAACTCCATTTAGGACTGGGAAACAAACGCTAGCTCGCCTTACAAGAAATACACTCTGCCTTAGAGAAAAGAGCACTCTTCTACTCTACTGTGTTTCCTATGGGGTCCAAACAATGAGCTTGCTCAGAACAAAAAAACTGGGCTTCCTACCCACACGGCCATATCTAGTTCAATTCTGCTTAGGAACCTGATAAGAACAGTAGCTCCTGTTCAGTCCAATACACTGTACTTGCTGGAAACAGACAACAGTGCTATTTTTCCTGTGTATGGCAATGGCAGCGCAATAGTGACTCTTCTTACTAGAAAACAACTCTTCCTCTTAGGACCAGAAACTGCATGGGATTCAACTCCATTTAGGACTTGGAAACAAACGCTAGCTTGCATTACCAGAAACACACACTGCGTTTGAGAAAAGAGCGCTCTTCTACTCTACTGAGTTTCCTACGGGGTCCAAACAGTGAGCTTGCTCAGAACAAAAGAACTGTACTTCCTACACACACGGGCCATATCTAGTTCAACTCTGCTTAGGAAACTGACAAGAACTGTAGCTCCTATTCAGTCCAATACACTGTACTTGCTGGGAACAGACGCGAGTGCTATTTGCCCTGTGTATGGCAATGGGAATGCAATAGTGACTTTACTTACCAGAAAACAACTCTTGCTTGTAGGACCAGAAAGTGCATGTGATTCAACTCCATTTAGGACTTCGCAACAAACGCTAGCTCGCCTTACA
Source organism: Peromyscus eremicus (assembly GCF_949786415.1). Lineage (NCBI taxonomy): Eukaryota > Metazoa > Chordata > Mammalia > Rodentia > Cricetidae > Peromyscus > Peromyscus eremicus. The sequence continues at coordinate 30,031 of NW_026735246.1, read as the reverse complement.
AGAAACACACTCTGCTTTTGAGAAAAGAGCACTCATTTACTCTACTGTGTTTCCTATGGGGTCCGAACAGTGAGCTTGCTCAGAACAAAAGAACTGTGCTTCCTACACACATGGCCATATCTAGTTCCATTCTGCTTAGGAACCTGACAAGAAGAGTAGTTCCTCTTCATTCCAATACACTGTACTTGCTGGGAACAGACGCGAGTGCTATTTGCACTGTGTATGGCAATTGGAGCACAATAGTGACTCTTCTTACCAGAAAACAACTCTTGCTCCTAGTATCAAAAACTGCATGTGACTCAACTCCATTTAGGACTGGGAAACAAACGTGAGCTCGCCTTACAAGAAATACACTCTGCTTTAGAAAAAAGAGCACTCTTCTACTCTACTGTTTTTCCCAAGGGGTCTAAAGAGTGAGCTTGCTCAGAACAAAAAAACTGTGCTTCCTACAAAAAAGGGCCATATCTAGTTCAATTCTGCTTAGGAACCTTACAAGAACAGTAGATCCTCTTCAGTCCAATACACTGTACTTGCTGGGAACAGACAACAGTGCTATTTATCCTGTGTATGGCAATGGCAGCGCAATCGTGACTCTTCTTAGCAGAAAACATCTCTTCCTCTTAGGACCAGAAACTGCATGGGATTCAACTCCATTTAGGACTGGGAAACAAAGGGTAGCTCGCCTTACAAGAAACACACTCTGCTTTTGAGAAAAGAACGCTCTTCTAATCTACTGTGTTTTCTATGGGGTCTGAACAGTGAGCTTGCTCAGAAAAAAAGAACTGTGCTTCCTACAAACACGGGCCATATCTAGTTCAAATCTGCTTAAAAAACTGACAAGAACAGTAGCTCCTCTTCAGTCCAATACACTGTACTTGAAGGGAACAAACGGTAGTGCTCTTTGAACTGTGTATGGCATTTGGAGCGCAATAGTGACTCTTCTTACCAGAAAACAACTCTTGCTCGTAGGACCAGAAACTACATGGGATTCAACTCCATTTAGGACTGGGAAACAAACGCTAGCTCGTCTTATAAGAAACACACTCTGCTTTTGAGAAAAGAGCACTCTTCTACTCTACTGTGTTTCCTATAGCGCCAAAACAGTGAGCCAGCTCAGAAAAAAAGAACTGTGCTTCCTACACACACGGGCTATCTAGTTCAACTCTGCTTAGGAAACTGACAAGAACAGTAGCGCCTCTTCAGTCCAATACACTGTATTTGCTGGGAACAGACGCCAGTGCTATTTGCACTGTGTATGACAGTGAGAGCACAATAGTGACTCTTCTTACCAGAAAACAATTCTTTCTCGTAGGACCAGAAACTGCATGTGATTCAACTCCCATTTAGGACTGGGAAACAAACGCTATCTCGCCTTACAAGAAACACACTCTGCTTTTGAGAAACGATCACTCTTCTACTCTACTGTGTTTTCTATAGGGACAGAACAGTGAGCATGCTCAGAACAAAAGAACTGTGCTTCCTACACACACGGCCATATCTAGTTCAATTCTGCTTAGGAAACTGACAAGAACAGTAGATCCTCTTCAGTCCAATACAGTGTACATGCTGGAAACAGACGCCAGTGCTATTTGCACTGTGTATGGCAATTGGAGCATAATAGTGACTCTTCTTACCAGAAAACAACTCTTGCTCCTAGTACGAAAAACTGCATGTGACTCAACTCCATTTAGGACTGGGAAACAAACGCTAGCTCGCCTTACAAGAAATACACTCTGCCTTAGAGAAAAGAGCACTCTTCTACTCTACTGTGTTTCCTATGGGGTCCAAACAATGAGCTTGCTCAGAACAAAAAAACTGGGCTTCCTACCCACTGGCCATATCTAGTTCAATTCTGCTTAGGAACCTGATAAGAACAGTAGCTCCTGTTCAGTCCAATACACTGTACTTGCTGGGAATAGACAACAGTGCTATTTTTCCTGTGTATGGCAATGGCAGCGCAATAGTGACTCTTCTTACCAAAAAACAACTCTTCCTCTTAGGACCAGAAACTGCATGGGATTCAACTCCATTTAGGACTTGGAAACAAACGCTAGCTTGCCTTACAAGAAACACACACTGCGTTTGAGAAAAGAGCGCTCTTCTACTCTACTGAGTTTCCTACGGGGTCCAAACAGTGAGCTTGCTCAGAACAAAAGAACTGTACTTCCTACACACACGGGCCATATCTAGTTCAACTCTGCTTAGGAAACTGACAAGAACAGTAGCTCCTATTCAGTCCAATACACTGTACTTGCTGGGAACAGACGGGAGTGCTATTTGCCCTGTGTATGGCAATGGGAATGCAATAGTGACTTTACTTACCAGAAAACAACTCTTGCTTGTAGGACCAGAAACTGCATGTGATTCAACTCCATTTAGGACTTCGAAACAAACGCTAGCTCGCCTTACAAGAAACACACTCTGCTTTTGAGAAAAGAGCACTCTTTTACTCTACTGTGTTTCCTATGGGGTCCGAACAGTGAGCTTGCTCAGAACAAAAGAACTGTGCTTCCTACACACATGGCCATATCTAGTTCAATTCTGCTTAGGAACCTGACAAGAAGAGTAGATCCTCTTCATTCCAATACACTGTACTTGCTGGGAACAGACGCGAGTGCTATTTGCACTGTGTATGGCAATGGGAGCACAATAGTGACTCTTCTTACCAGAAAACAACTCTTACTCCTAGTATCAAAAACTGCATGTGACTCAACTCCATTTAGGACTGGGAAACAAACGTGAGCTCGCCTTACAAGAAATACACTCTGCTTTCGAAAAAAGAGCACTCTTCTACTCTACTGTTTTTCCTATGGGGTCTAAAGAGTGAGCTTGCTCAGAACAAAAAAACTGTGCTTCCTACAAAAAAGGGCCATATCTAGTTCAATTCTGCTTAGGAACCTTACAAGAACAGTAGATCCTCTTCAGTCCAATACACTGTACTTGCTGGAAACAGACAACAGTGCTATTTATCCTGTGTATGGCAATGGCAGCGCAATCGTGACTCTTCTTACCAGAAAACAACTCTTCCTCTTAGGACCAGAAACTGCATGGGATTCAACTCCATTTAGGACTAGGAAACAAAGGGTAGCTCGCCTTACAAGAAACACACTCTGCTTTTGAGAAAAGAACGCTCTTCTAATCTACTGTGTTTTCTATGGGGTCTGAGGAGTGAGCTTGCTCAGAACAAAAGAACTGTGCTTCCTACACACACGGGCCATATCTAGTTCGACTCTGCTTAAAAAACTGACAAGAACAGTAGCTCCTCTTCAGTCCAATACACTGTACTTGAAGGGAACAAACGGTAGTGCTCTTTGAACTGTGTATGGCATTTGGAGCGCAATAGTGACTCTTCTTACCAGAAAACAACTCTTGCTCGTAGGACCAGAAACTGCATGGGATTCAACTCCATTTAGGACTGGGAAACAAACGCTAGCTCGCCTTATAAGAAACACACTCTGCTTTTGAGAAAAGAGCACTCTTCTACTCTACTGTGTTTCCAATATCGCCAAAACAGTGAGCCAGCTCAGAAAAAAAGAACTGTGCTTCCTACACACACGGGCTATCTAGTTCAACTCTGCTTAGGAAACTGACAAGAACAGTAGCGCCTCTTCAGTCCAATACACTCTATTTGCTGGGAACAGACGCCAGTGCTATTTGCCCTGTGTATGACAGTGAGAGCACAATAGTGACTCTTCTTACCAGAAAACAATTCTTTCTCGTAGGACCAGAAACTGCATGTGATTCAACTCCCATTTAGGACTGGGAAACAAACGCTATCTCGCCTTACAAGAAACACACTCTGCTTTTGAGAAACGATCACTCTTCTACTCTACTGTGTTTCCTATAGGGACAGAACAGTGAGCATGCTCAGAACAAAAGAACTGTGCTTCCTACACACACGGCCATATCTAGTTCAATTCTGCTTAGGAAACTGACAAGAACAATAGATCCTCTTCAGTCCAATACAGTGTACATGCTGGGAACAGACGCCAGTGCTATTTGCCCTGTGTATGACAATGGGAGCGCAATAGTGACTCTTCTTACCAGAAAACAACTCTTGCTCGTTGCACTAGAAACTGCATGTGATTCAAATCCATTTAGGACAAGGAAACAAACGCTAGCTCACCTTACAAGAAACACACTCTGCTTTTGAGAAAAGAGCACTCTTCTACTCTACGGTTTTTTCCTATTGGGTCCGAACAGTGAGCTCGCTCAGAAGAAAAGAACTGTGCTTCCTACACACACGGCCATAGCTAGCTCAATTCTGCCTAGGAAACTGACAAGAACAGTAGATCCTCTTCAGTCCAATACACTGTACATGCTGGGAACAGACGCCAGTGCTATTTGCCCTGTGTATGACAATGGGAGCACAATAGTGACTCTTGATACCAGAAAACAACTCTTGCTCGTAGGACCAGAAACTGCATGGGATTCAACTCCATTTAGGACTGGGAAACAAACGCGAGCACGCCTTACAAGAAATACACTCTGCTTTAGAAAAAAGAGCACTTTTCTACTCTACTGTGTTTCCTATCGGTTCCAAAGGGTGAGCTTGCTCAGAACAAAAAAACTGTGCATCCTAGAAACACGGCCATATCTAGTTCAATTCTGCTTAGGAACCTGACAAGAACAGTAGATCCTCTTCAGTCCAATACACTGTACTTGCTGGGAACAGACAACAGTGCTATTTATCCTGTGTATGGCAATGACATCGCAATAGTGACTCTTCTTACCAGAAAACAACTCTTCCTCTTAGGACCAGAAACTGCATGGGATTCAACTCCATTTATGACTGGGAAACTAAGGGTAGCTCGCCTTAAAAGAAACACACTCTGCTTTTGAGAAAAGAGCGCTCTTCTACACTACTGTGTTTCCTATGGGGTCCGAACTGTGAGCTTGCTCAGAACAAAATAACTGTGCTTCCTACACACACGGGCCATATCTAGTTCAACTCTGTTTAAAAAACTGACAAGAACAGTAGCTCCTCTTCAGTCCAATACACTGTACTTGCTGCGAACAGACGGGAGTGCTATTTGCACTGGGTATGGCAATGGGAGCACAATAGTGACTCTTCTTACCAGAAAACAACTCTTGCTCTTAGGTCCAGAAACTGCATGTGATTCAACTCCATTTAGGACTAGGAAACAAACGCTAGCTCGCCTTACAAGAAACACACTCTGCTTTTGAGAAAAGAGCACTCTTCTAATCTACTGTATTTCCTATGGGGTCCGAACAGTGAGCTTGCTCAGAACACAAAAACTGTGCTTCCTACACACACCGCCATACCTAGCTCAATTCTTCTTAGGAACCTGTCAAGTACAGTAGATCCTCTTCAGTCCAATAAACTGTAATTGCTGGGAACAGACGCCAGTGCTATTTGTCCTGTGTATGGCAATGGCAGCGCAATAGTGACTCTTCTTACCAGAAAACAACTCTTGCTCTTAGGACCAGAAACTGCATGTGATTCAACTCCATTTAGGACTAGGAAACAAATGCTAGCTCGCCTTACAAGAAACACACTCTGCTTTTGAGAAAAGAGCATTCTTCTACTCTACTGTGTTTCCTATGGGGTCCGAACAGTGAGCTTGCTCAGAACAAAAAACTGTGCTTCCTACACACACAGACCATATATAGTTCAACTCTGCTTAGGAAACTGACAAGAACAGTAGCTTCTATTCAGTCCAATACACTGTACTTGCTGGGACAGACGCGAGTGCTGTTTGGACTGTGTATGGCATTTGGAGCGCAATAGTGACTCTTCTTACCAGAAAACAACTCTTGCTCGTAGGACCGAAAACTGCATGTGACTCAACTCCATTTAGGCCTGTGAAACAAACGCGAACTCACCTTACAAGAAACACACTCTGCTTTAGAGAAAAGGGCACTCTTCTACTCTACTGTTTTTCCTATAGGGCCAGAACAGTGCTCTTGCTCAGAACATAAGAACTGTGCTTCCTACACACACGGGCCATATCTAGTTCAACTCTCCTTAGGAAACTGACAAGAACAGTAGCTCCTCTTCAGTTTGATACACTGTACTTGCTGGGAACTGAAGCCAGTGCTTTTTGCACTATGAATGGCAATGGGATCACAATAGTGACTTTCCTTACCAGAAAACAACTTTTGCTCGTATGACCAGAAACTGCATGTTTTTCAACTCCATTTAGGACTGGGAAACAAACGCTATCTTGCCTTACAAGAAATACACTCTGCTTTTGAGAAAAGAGCACCCTTCTACTCTACTGTGTTTACTAATGGGTCCGAACAGTGAGCTTGCTCATAACAAAAGATCTGTGCTTCCTACACACATGGCCATATCTAGTTCAGTTCTGCTTAGGAACCTGACAGGGACAGTAGATTTTCTTCAGACCAATACACTGTACTTGGTGGGAGTTGACGCCAGTGCTATTTGCACTGTGTATGGCAATTCGAGCGCAATAATGACTCTTCTTACCAGAAAACAACTCTTGCTCCTAGTACCAAAAATTGCATGTGACTCAACTCCATTTAGGACTGGGAAACAAACGCGAGCTTGCTTTACAAGAAACACACTCTGCTTTTGAGAAAAGAGCACTCTTTTACTCTACTGTGTTTCCTATGGAGTCCAAACAGTGAGCTTGCTCAGAACAAAAGAACTGTGCTTCCTACACACACGGCCATATATAGTTCAATTCTGCTTAGTAAACTGACAAGAACTGTAGATCCTCTTCAGTCAAATACACTGTACTTGGTGGGAACAGACGCCAGTGCTATTTGCCCTGTGTATGACAATGGGAACACAATAGTGACTCTTCTTACCAGAAAACAACTCTTACTCGTAGGACCAGAAAGTGCATGTGATTCAACTCCATTTAAAACTGGGAAACAAAAGCTAGCTCGCCTTACAAGAAAAACACTCTGCTTTTGATAAAAGAGCACTCTTCTACTCTACTGTGTTTCCTATGGGGTCCAAACAGTGAGCTTGCCTAGAACAAAAGAACTGTGCTTCCTAGAAACACGGACCATATCTAGTTCAACTCTGCTGAGGAAACTGACAAGAACAGTAGCTCCTATTCAGTCCAATACACTGTACTTGCTTTGAACAGACGTGAGTGCTATTTGGACTGTGTATGGCATTTGGAGCACAATAGTGACTCTTCTTACCAGAAAACAACTCTTGCTCGTAGGACCAAAAACTGCATGTGACTCAACTCCATTTATGACTGGGAAACAAACGCTAGCTCGCCTTACAAGAAACACACTCTCCTTTTGAGAAAAGAGCACTCTTCTACTCTACTGTGTTTCCTATAGGGCCAGAACAGTGAGCTTGCTCAGAACATAAGAACTGTGCTTCCTACACACACGGGCCATACCTAGTTCAACTCTCCTTAAGAAACTGTCAAGAACAGTAGCTCCTATTCAGTCTGATACACTGTAATTGCTGGGAACAGACACCAGTGCTTTTTGCACTGTGTATGGCAATGGCAGCGCAATCGTGACTCTCCTTACCAGAAAACAACTCTTCCTCTTAGGACCAGAAACTGCATGGGATTGAACTCCATTTAGGACTGGGAAACAAACGCTAGCTCGCCTTACAAGAAACACACTCTGCTTTTGAGAAAAGAACGCTCTTCTACTCTACTGTGGTTCCTATGGGGTCCGAACAGTGAGCTTGCTCAGAACAAAAGAACTGTGCTTCCTACACTCACGGGCCATATCTAGTTCAACTCTGCTTAAAAAACTGACAAGAACAGTAGCTCATCTTCAGTCCAAAACACTGTACTTGCTGGGAACAAATGGGAGTGCTATTTGCACTGTGTATGGCAATGGGTGCACAATAGTGACTCTTCTTACCAGAAAACAACTCTTGCTCATAGGAGCAGAAACTGCATGTGATTCAACTCCATTTAGGACTAGGAAACAAACGCTAGCTCGCCTTACAATAAACACACTCTGCTTTTGAGAAAAGAGCACTATTCTACTCTACTGTGTTTCCTATGGTGTCCAAACAGTGAGCTTGCTCAGAACAAAAAAAAAACTGTGCTTCCTACACACACCGCCATACCTAGTTCAACTCTGCTTGGAAACTGACAAGAACAGTAGCTCCTATTCAGTCCAATACACTGTACTTGCTGGGAACAGACGCGAGTACCATTTGTAATGTGTATGGCAATGGGAGCGCAATAGTGACTTTCCTTACCAGAAAACAACTCTTGCTCGTAGGACCAGAAACTGCATGTGATTCAACTCCATTTAGAACTGGGATACAAATGCTAGCTCGCCTTAATGAAACACACACTGCTTTTGAGAAAAGAGCACTCTTCTACTCTACTGTTTTTCCTATGGTGTCCGAACAGTGAGCTTGCTCAGAACGAAAGAACTGTGCTTCCTACACACACGGGCCATATCTAGTTCAACTCTGCTTAGGAAACTGACAAGAACAGTAGCTCCTCTTCAGTCCAATAAACTGTACTTTCTGGGAACAGACGCGAGTGCTATTTGCACTGTGTATGGCAATGGGAGCGAAATAGTGACTTTCCTTTCCAGAAAACAACTCTTGCTCGTAGGACCAGAAACTGCATGTGATTTAACTCCATTTAGGACTAGGAAGCAAACGCTAGCTCGCCTTACAAGAAACACACTCTGCTTTAGAGAAAAGAGCACTCTTCTACTCTACTGTGTTTCCTATAGGGCCAGAACAGTGAGCTTGCTCAGAACAAGAGAATTGTGGTTGCTACATACACGGGCCATATCTTGTTCAACTCTGCTTTGGAAACTGACAAGAACAGTAGCTCCTCTTCTGTCCAATACACTGTACTTGCTGGGAACAGACGGGAGTCCTATTTTCACTGTGTATGGCAATTGGAGCACAATAGTGACTCGTCTTACCAGAAAACAACTCTTGCTCGTGTAAAAAAAACTGCATGTGACTCAAATCCATTTAGGACTGGGAAACAAACTCTAGCTCGCCTTACAAGAAACACACTCTGCTTTTGAGAAAAGAGCACTTTTCTACTCCACTGTGTTTCCTATAGGGCCAGAACAGTGAACTTGCTCAGAACAAAAGAACTGTGCCTCCTACACGCACGAGCCATATCTAGTTCAACTCTTCTTAAGAAACTGAGAAGAACAGTAGCTCCTCTTCAGTCCAATACACTGTACTTGCTGGGAACAGACGGGAGTGCTATTTGTATTGTGTATGGCAATGGGAGCACAATAGTGACTTTCCTTACCAGAAAACAACTGTTGATCATAGGACCAGAAACTGCATGTGATTCAACTCCATTTAGAACTGGGAAACAAATGCTAGCTCGCCTTACAAGAAACACATTCTGCTTTTGAGAAAAGAGCACTCTTCTACTCTACTGTGTTTCCTATGGGGTCCGAACAGTGAGCTTGCTCAGAACAAAAAACTGTGCTTCCTACACACACGACCATATCTACTTCAACTCTGCTTATTAAGCTGACGAGAACAGTAGATCCTCTTCAGTCCAATACACTGTACTTGCTGGGAACAGACGGGAGTGCTATTTGTCCTGTGTATGGCAATGGCAGCGCAATAGTGACTCTTCTTACCAGAAAACAACTCCTGCTCGTAGGACCAGAAACTGCATGGGATTCAACTGCATTTAGGACTGGGAAACAAATGCTAGCTCGCCTTACATGAAACACACTCTGCTTTTGAGAAAAGAGCACTCTTCTACTCTACTGTGTTTCCTATGGTGTTCGAACAGTGAGCTTGCTCAGAACAAAAGAACTGTGCTTCCTACACACATGGGCCATATCTAGTTCAACTCTGCTTAGGATACTGACAAGTACTGTAGCTCCTCTTCAGTCCAATACACTGTACTTGCTGGGAACAGACGCGAGTGCTATTTGCACTGTGTATGGCAATTGGAGCACAATAGTCACTCGTCTTACCAGAAAACAACTCTTGCTCGTGTAAAAAAAACTGCATGTGACTCAAATCCATTTAGGACTGGGAAACAAACTCTAGCTCGCCTTACAAGAAACCCACTCTGCTTTTGAGAAAAGAGCACTCTTCTACTCTACTGTGTTTCCTATGGGGTCTGAAAAGTAAGCTTGCTCAGAAGAAAAGAACTGTGCTTCCTACACACACGGGCCATATCTAGTTCAACTCTGCTTCAGGAAACTCACAAGAACAGTAGCTCCTCTTCAGTCCAATACTCTGTACTTGCTGGGAAAAGACGCGAGTGCTATTTGTACTGTGTATGGTATGGGAGCACAATAGTGACTCTTCTTACCAGAAAACAACTCCTGCTCATAGGACCAAAAACTGCATGTGTTTCAACTCCATTTAGAACTGGGAAACAAACGCGAGCTTGCCTTACAAGAAACACACTCTGCTTTTGAGAAAAGAGCACTCTTCTACTCTACTGTTTTTCTTATAGGGCCAGAACAGTGAGCTTGCTCAGAACAAAAGAACTGGGATTCCTACACATACGGCCATATCTAGTTCAATTCTGCTTAGGATACTGACAAGAACAGTAGCTCCTCTTCAGTCCGATACACTGTACTTGCGGGGAACGGACGCCAGTGCTATTTGCACTGTGTATGGGAATGGGAGCACAATAGTGACTTTAATTACCAGAAAACAACTCTTGCTCGTAGGAGAAGAAACTGCATGTGATTCAACTCCATTTACGACTGGGAAACAAACGCTAGCTCGCCTTACAAGAAACACACTCTGCTTTTGAGAAAAGAGCACTCTTCTACTCTACTGTGTTTCCTATGGGGTCCGAACAGTGAGCTTGATCAGAACAAAAGAACTGTGCTTCCTACACACACGGCCATATCTAGTTCAACTCTGCTTAGGAAACTGACAATAACAGTAGCTCCTCTTCAGTCCATTACACTGTACTTGCTCGGACCAGACGCGAATGCTATTTGCACTGTGTATGGCAATGGGAGAGCAATAGTGACATTCCTTACCAGAAAACAACTCTTGCTCGTAGGACCGAAAACTGCATGTGATTCAACTCCATTTAGAACTGGGAAATAAATGCTAGCTCGCCTTACAAGAAACACACTCTGCTTTTGAGAAAAGAGCACTCTTCTACTCTACTGTGTTTCCTATAGGGCCAGAACAGTGAGCTTGCTCAGAACAAAAGAACTGTGCTTCCTACACACACGGACCATATCTAGTTCAATTCTGCTTAGGAAACATAAAGAACAGAAGATCCTCTTCAATCCAATACACTGTAAATGCTGGGAACCAACGCCAGTGCTATTTGCCCTGTGTATGACAAAGGGAGCGCAATAGTGACTCTTCTTACCAGAAAACAATTCTTGCACTTAGGACCAGAAACTGCATGTGACTCAACTCCATTTAGGACTGGGAAACAAACGGTATCTTGCCTTACAGGAAACACACTCTGCTTTTGAGAAAAGAGCACTCTTCTACTCTATTGTGTTTCCTATGGGGTCCGAATATTGACCTTGCTCAGAACAAAGGAACTGTGCTTCCTACACACACGGGCCATATCTAGTTCAACTCTGCTTAGGAAGCTGACAAAAACAGTAGCTCCTCTTCAGTCCAATACAGTGTACTTGATGGGAAGAGACGCGAGTGCTATTTACACTCTGTATGGGAATGGGAGCGCAATAGTGACTTTCCTTACCAGAAAACAACCCTTGTTCATAGGACCAAAAACTGAATGTGATTTAACTCCATTTAGGACTGGGAAACAAATGCTAGCTTGCCTTACAAGAAACACACTCTGCTTTTGAGAAAAGAGCACTCTTCTACTCTACCCTGTTTCCTATAGTGCCAGAACAGAGAGCTTGCTCAGAACAAAAGAACTGTGCTTCCTACTCACACGGCCATATCTAGTTCAATTCTGCTTAGGAAACTGACAAGAACAGTAGATCCTCTTCAGTCCAATACACTGTACATTCTGGGATCCAACGTCAGTGCTATTTGCCCTGTGTATGACAATGGGAGCGCAATAGTGACTCTTCTTACCAGAAAACAACACTTGCTCGTAGGACCAGAAACTGCATGTGACTCAACTCCATTTAGGACTGGGAAACAAACGGTAGCTCACCTTACAAGAAACACACTCTGCTTTTGAGAAAAGAGCACTCTTCTACTCTACTGTGTTTCCTATGGGGTCCGAACAGTGACCTTGCTCAGAACAAAGGAACTGTGCTTCCTACACACACGGGCCATATCTAGTTTGACTCTGCTTAGGAAACTGACAAAACAGTAGATCCTCTTCAGTCCAATACACTGTACATGCTGGGAACCGACGCCATTGTTATTTGCCCTGTGTATAACAATGGGAGCACAATAGTGACTCTTCTTACCAGAAAACATCTCTTGCTCGTACGACCAGAAACTGCATGTGACTCAACTCCATTTAGGACTGGGAAACCAACGCTAGCTCGCCTTACAAGAAACACACTCTGCTTTCGAGAAAGGAGCACTCTTCTACTCTACTGTTTTTCTTAAAGGACCAGAACAGTGAGCTTGCTCACAACAAAAAACTGGGAATCCTACACACGGGCCATATCTAGTTCAATTCTGCTTAGGAAACTGACAAGAACAGTAGATCCACTTTAGTTCAATACACTGTACATGCTAGGAACAGACGCTAGTGCTATTTGCCCTGTGTATGACAATGGGAGCACAATAGTGACTCTTCTTACCAAAAAACAACTCTTGCTCGTAGGACCAGAAACTCCATGGGATTCAACTCCATTTAGGACTGGGAAACAAACGCTAGCTCGCCTTACAAGAAACACACTCTGCTTTTGAGAAAAGGGCACTCTTTTACTCTACTGTATTTCCTATGGGGTCCGAACAATGTGGCAGCTCAGAACAAAAGAACTGTGCTTGCTACACATATGGGCCATATCTAGTTCAACTCTGCTTAGGATACTGACAAGAACAGTAGCTCCTCTTCAGTCCGATACACTGTACTTGCTGGGAACAGACGCCAAAGGTATTTGCACTGTGTATGGGAATGGGAGCGCAATAGTGACTTTCCTTACCAGAAAACAACTCTTGCTCTTAGGACAAGAAACTGAATGTCATTCAACTCCATTTAGGACTGGGAATCATACACTAGCTCGCCGTACAGGAAACACACTCTGCTTTTGAGAAAAGAGCACTCTTATACTCTACTGTGTTTCCTATGGGGTCCGAACAGTGAGCTTGTTCAGAACAAAAGAACTATGCTTCCTACACACACGGGACATACCTAGTTCAACTCTGCTTAGGAAACTGACAAGAACAGTAGCTCCTCTTCAGTCCATTACACTGTACTTGCTCGGACCAGACACGAATGCTATTTGTACTGTGTATGGCAATGGGAGAGCAATAGTGACTTTCGTTACCAGAAAACAACTCTTGCTCGTAGGACCAAAAACTGCATGTGACTCAACTCCATTTAGGAATGGGAAACAAACGGTAGCTCGCCTTACAAGAAACACACTCTGCTTTTGAGAAAAGAGCACTCTTCTACTCTAACCTGTTTTCTATAGTGCCAGAACAGAGAGATTGCTCAGAACAAAAGAACTGTGCTTCCTAAACACACGGCCATATCTAGTTCAATTCTGCTTAGGAAACTGACAAGAACAATAGATCCTCTTCAGTCCAATACACTGTACATGCTGGGAACCGACGCCAGTGCTATTTGCCCTGTGTATAACAATGGGAGCACAATAGTGACTCTTCTTACCAGAAAACATCTCTTGCTCGTAGGACGAGAAACTGCATGTGACTCAACTCCATTTAGGACTGGGAAACAAACGCTACCTCGCTTTACAAGAAACACACTCTGCTTTCGAGAAAGGAGCACTCTTCTACTCTACTGTTTTTCTTATAGGGCCAAAACAGTGAGATTGCTCAGAACAAAAGAACTGTGCTTCCTACACACACGGGCCATATCTAATTCAATTCTGCTTAGAAAACTGACAGGAACAGTAGATCCTCTTCAGTCCAATACACTGCAATTGCTGGGAACAGACGCGAGTGCTATTTGCCCTGTGTATGTCAATGGGAGCGCAATAGTGACTCTTCTTACCAGAAAACAACTCTTGCTCGTAGGACCAAAAACTGCATGTGACTCAACTCCATTTAGGACTGCGAAACAAACGCTAGCTTACCATACCAGAAACACACTCTGCTTTTGAGAAAAGAGCACTCTTCTACTCTACTGTGTTTCCTATGGGGTCCGAACAGTGAGCTTGCTCAGAACAAAAGAACTGTGCTTCCGACACACACGGGCCATATCTAGTTCAACTCTGCTTAGGAAACTGACAAGAACAGTCGATCCTCTTCAGTTTAATACACTGTACTTACTGGGAACAGACGCGAGTGCTAATGGTACTGTGTATGGCAATGGGAGCTCAATAGTGATTCTTCTTACCAGAAAACATCTCTTGCTCTTAGGACCAAAAACTGCATGTGACACAACTCCATTTAGGACTGGGAAACAAACGCTAGCTCGCCTTACAAGAAACACACTCTGCTTTTGAGAAAAGAGCACTCTTCTACTCTACTGTGCATTCCTATAGGGCCAGAACAATGAGCTTGCTCAGAACAAAAGAACTGTGATTCCTACACACACGGGCCATATCTAGTTCAACTCTGCTTAGAAAACTGACATGAACAGTAGCTCCTCTTCAGTCCAATATACTGTACTTGATGGGAACAGTCGCGAGTGCTATTAGCACTGTGTATGGCAATGGGAGCGCAACAGTGACTTTCATTACCAGAAAACAACTCTTGCTCATAGGACCAAAAACTGAATGTGATTCAACTCCATTTAGGACTGGGAAACAAATGCTAACTCGCCTTACAAGAAACACACTCTGCTTTTGAGAAAAGAGCACTCTTCTAATCTACTGTGTTTCATATAGGGCCAGAACAGTGAGCTTGCTCAGAACAGAAGGACTGTGCTTCCTACACACACGGGCCATATCTAGTTCAACTTTGCTTAGGAAACTGACATGAACAGTAGCTCCTCTTCAGTCCAATACACTGTACTTTCTGGGAACAGACGTGATTGCTATTTGCCCTGTGTATGACAATGAAAGCACAATAGTGACTCTTCTTACCAGATAACCACTCTTGCTCATAAGACAAGAAACTGTTGTGATTCAACTCCATTTAGGACTGGGAAACAAACGCTAGCTCGCCTTACAAGAAAGACACTCTGCTTTTGAGAAAAGAGCACTCTTCTACTCTACTGTGCATTCCTATAGGGCCAGAACAATGAGCTTGCTCAGAACAAAGAACGGTGATTCCTACACACACGGGCCATATCTAGTTCAACTCTGCTTAGGAACCTGACAAGAACAATAGCTCCACTTCAGTCCAATACACTGTACTTGCTGGGAACAGACGCGAGTGCTATTTGCACTGTGTATGGCAAAGGGAGCACAATAGTGACTCTTCTTACCAGAAAACAACTCTTGCTCGTAGGACTAGAAACTGTTGTGATTAAACTCCATTTAGGACTGGGAAACAAACGCTAGCTTGCCTTACAAGAAACTCACTCTGCTTTTGCAAAAGAACACTCTTCCACTCTACGGTGTTTCCTATAGGGCCAGAACAGTGAGCTTGATCAGAACAAAAGAAATGTGCTTCCTACACACTCGGGCCATATGTAGTTCAACTCTGCTTAGGAAACTGACAAGAACAGTAGCTCCTCTTCAGTTCAATACACTGTACTTGCTGGGAACAGACACAAGTGATATTTGCCCTGTCTATGACAATTGGATCGCAATAGTGTCTCTTCTTACCAGAAAAAAACTCTTGCTCTTAAGACCAGATACTGCATGTGATTCAACTCCATCTAGAACTGGGAAATAAACGCTAGCTCGCCTTACAAGAAACACACTCTGCTTTTGAGAAAAGAGCACTCTTCTACTCTACTGTGTTTCCTATGGGGTTGGAACAGTGAGCTTGCTCAGAACAAAAGAACTGTGATTCCTACACACACGGGCCATATCCAGTTCAACTCTGCTTAGGAAACTGACAAGAACAGTAGCTCCTCTTCAGTCCAATACACTGTACTTGCTGGGAACAGACGAGAGTGCTATTTGCACTGTCTAAGTCAATGGGAGCTCAAAAGTGACTCTTCTTAACAAAAAAAAACTCTTGCTCGTAGGAACAGAAACTGCATGGGATTCAACTCCATTTCTGACTGGGAAATAAGTACTATCTCGCCTTTCAAGAAACACACTCTGCTTTTGAGAAAAGAGCACTCTTCTACTCTACTGTTTTTCCTATGGGGTCCGAACAGTGAGCTTGCTCAGAACAAAAACTGTGCTTCCTACACACAGGGGCCATATCTAGTTCAACTCTGCTTAGGATACTGACAAGAACAGTAGCTCCTTTTCAGTCCAATACACTGTATTTGCTGGGAACAGACGCGAGTGCTATTTGCACTGTGTATGGCAATGAAAGCGCAATAGTGACTCTTCTTACCAGAAAACAACTCTTGCTCGTAGGACCAGAAACTGCATGTGACTCAACTCCATTTAGTACTGGGAAACAAACACGAGCTCGCCTTACAATAAACACACTCTGCTTTTGAGAAAAGAGCACTCTTCTACTCTACTGTTTTTCTTATAGGGCCAGAACAGTGAGCTTGCTCAGAACAAAAGAACTGGGATTCCTACACACACGGGCCATATCTAGTTCAATTCTGCTTAGAAAACTGACAAGAACAGTAGATCCACTTCAGTTCAATACACTGTACATGCTGGGAACAGACGCCAGTGCTGTTTGCCCTGTGTATGACAATGGGAGCACAATAGTGACTCTTCTTACCAGAAAACAACTCTTGCTCGTAGGACCAGAAACTCCATGGGATTCAACTCCATTTAGGACTAGGAAACAAACACTAGCTCGTCTTACTAGAAACACACTCTGCTTTTGAGAAAAGAGCACTCTTCTACTCTACTGTGTTTCCTATGGGGTCTGAAAAGTGAGCTTGCTCATAACAATAGAACTGTGCTTCCTACACACACGGGCCATATCTAGTTCAACTCTGCTTAGGAAACTGACAAGAACAGTAGCTCCGCTTCAGTCCAATACACTGTACTTGCTGGGAACAAACGCCAGTGCTATTTGCACTGTGTATGGCAATGGGAGCACAATAGTGACTTTCCTTACCAGAAAACAACTCTTGCTCGTAGGACCAAAAACTGCATGTGATTCAACTCCATTTAGGACTGGAAAACAAAAGCTAGCTCGCCTTACAAGAAACACACTCTGCTTTTGAGAAAAGAGCACTCTTCTACTCTACTGTGTTTCCTATAGGGCCAGAACAGTGAGCTTGCTCAGAACAAAAGAACTGTGCTTCCTACACACATGGCCACATCTAGTTCAATTCTGCTTAGGAAACTGACAAGAACAGTAGCTCCTCTTCCGTCCAATACACTGACTGTACATGCTGGAAACAGACGCCAGTGCTATTTGCCCTGTGTATGACAATGGGAGCGCAATAGTGACTCTTCTTAGCAAAAAAACAACTCTTGCTCGTAGGACCAGAAACTGCATGTGATTCAACTCCATTTAGGACTGGGAAACAAATGCTAGCACACCTTACAAGAAACACACTCTGCTTTTGAGAAAAGAGCACTCTTCTACTCTGCTGTGTATCCTATGGGTTCCGAAAAGTGAGCTAGCTCAGAACAAAAGAACTGTGCTTCCTACACACACGGGCCATATCTAGTTCAATTCTGCTTAAGAAACTGAAAAGAACAGTAGCTCCTCTTCAGTCCAATACACTGTACTTGCTAGGAAGAGACGCGAGTGCTATTTGCACTGTGTATGGCAATGGGAGCACAATAGTGACTCTTCTTACCAGAAAACAACTCTTGCTCATATGAGCAGAAACTGCATGTGATTCAACTCCATTTAGGATTGGGAAACAAATGCTAGCTCGCCTTACAAGAAACACACTCTGCTTTTGAGAAAAGACCAGTCTTCTACTCTACTGTGTTTCCTATGGGGTCTGAATAGTGAGCTTGCTCAGAACAAAAGAACTGTGCTTCCTACACACACGGACCATATCTAGTTCAATTCTGCTTAGGAAACATAAAGAACAGAAGATCCTCTTCAATCCAATACACTGTAAATGCTGGGAACCAACGCCAGTGCTATTTGCCCTGTGTATGACAAAGGGAGCGCAATAGTGACTCTTCTTACCAGAAAACAATTCTTGCACTTAGGACCAGAAACTGCATGTGACTCAACTCCATTTAGGACTGGGAAACAAACGGTATCTTGCCTTACAGGAAACACACTCTGCTTTTGAGAAAAGAGCACTCTTCTACTCTACTGTGTTTCCTATGGGGTCCGAATATTGACCTTGCTCAGAACAAAGGAACTGTGCTTCCTACACACACGGGCCATATCTAGTTCAACTCTGCTTAGGAAGCTGACAAAAACAGTAGCTCCTCTTCAGTCCAATACAGTGTACTTGATGGGAAGAGACGCGAGTGCTATTTACACTCTGTATGGGAATGGGAGCGCAATAGTGACTTTCCTTACCAGAAAACAACCCTTGTTCATAGGACCAAAAACTGAATGTGATTTAACTCCATTTAGGACTGGGAAACAAATGCTAGCTTGCCTTACAAGAAACACACTCTGCTTTTGAGAAAAGAGCACTCTTCTACTCTACCCTGTTTCCTATAGTGCCAGAACAGAGAGCTTGCTCAGAACAAAAGAACTGTGCTTCCTACTCACACGGCCATATCTAGTTCAATTCTGCTTAGGAAACTGACAAGAACAGTAGATCCTCTTCAGTCCAATACACTGTACATTCTGGGATCCAACGTCAGTGCTATTTGCCCTGTGTATGACAATGGGAGCGCAATAGTGACTCTTCTTACCAGAAAACAACACTTGCTCGTAGGACCAGAAACTGCATGTGACTCAACTCCATTTAGGACTGGGAAACAAACGGTAGCTCACCTTACAAGAAACACACTCTGCTTTTGAGAAAAGAGCACTCTTCTACTCTACTGTGTTTCCTATGGGGTCCGAACAGTGACCTTGCTCAGAACAAAGGAACTGTGCTTCCTACACACACGGGCCATATCTAGTTTGACTCTGCTTAGGAAACTGACAAAACAGTAGATCCTCTTCAGTCCAATACACTGTACATGCTGGGAACCGACGCCATTGTTATTTGCCCTGTGTATAACAATGGGAGCACAATAGTGACTCTTCTTACCAGAAAACATCTCTTGCTCGTACGACCAGAAACTGCATGTGACTCAACTCCATTTAGGACTGGGAAACCAACGCTAGCTCGCCTTACAAGAAACACACTCTGCTTTCGAGAAAGGAGCACTCTTCTACTCTACTGTTTTTCTTAAAGGACCAGAACAGTGAGCTTGCTCACAACAAAAAACTGGGAATCCTACACACGGGCCATATCTAGTTCAATTCTGCTTAGGAAACTGACAAGAACAGTAGATCCACTTTAGTTCAATACACTGTACATGCTAGGAACAGACGCTAGTGCTATTTGCCCTGTGTATGACAATGGGAGCACAATAGTGACTCTTCTTACCAAAAAACAACTCTTGCTCGTAGGACCAGAAACTCCATGGGATTCAACTCCATTTAGGACTGGGAAACAAACGCTAGCTCGCCTTACAAGAAACACACTCTGCTTTTGAGAAAAGGGCACTCTTTTACTCTACTGTATTTCCTATGGGGTCCGAACAATGTGGCAGCTCAGAACAAAAGAACTGTGCTTGCTACACATATGGGCCATATCTAGTTCAACTCTGCTTAGGATACTGACAAGAACAGTAGCTCCTCTTCAGTCCGATACACTGTACTTGCTGGGAACAGACGCCAAAGGTATTTGCACTGTGTATGGGAATGGGAGCGCAATAGTGACTTTCCTTACCAGAAAACAACTCTTGCTCTTAGGACAAGAAACTGAATGTCATTCAACTCCATTTAGGACTGGGAATCATACACTAGCTCGCCGTACAGGAAACACACTCTGCTTTTGAGAAAAGAGCACTCTTATACTCTACTGTGTTTCCTATGGGGTCCGAACAGTGAGCTTGTTCAGAACAAAAGAACTATGCTTCCTACACACACGGGACATACCTAGTTCAACTCTGCTTAGGAAACTGACAAGAACAGTAGCTCCTCTTCAGTCCATTACACTGTACTTGCTCGGACCAGACACGAATGCTATTTGCACTGTGTATGGCAATGGGAGAGCAATAGTGACTTTCGTTACCAGAAAACAACTCTTGCTCGTAGGACCAAAAACTGCATGTGACTCAACTCCATTTAGGAATGGGAAACAAACGGTAGCTCGCCTTACAAGAAACACACTCTGCTTTTGAGAAAAGAGCACTCTTCTACTCTAACCTGTTTTCTATAGTGCCAGAACAGAGAGATTGCTCAGAACAAAAGAACTGTGCTTCCTAAACACACGGCCATATCTAGTTCAATTCTGCTTAGGAAACTGACAAGAACAATAGATCCTCTTCAGTCCAATACACTGTACATGCTGGGAACCGACGCCAGTGCTATTTGCCCTGTGTATAACAATGGGAGCACAATAGTGACTCTTCTTACCAGAAAACATCTCTTGCTCGTAGGACGAGAAACTGCATGTGACTCAACTCCATTTAGGACTGGGAAACAAACGCTACCTCGCTTTACAAGAAACACACTCTGCTTTCGAGAAAGGAGCACTCTTCTACTCTACTGTTTTTCTTATAGGGCCAAAACAGTGAGATTGCTCAGAACAAAAGAACTGTGCTTCCTACACACACGGGCCATATCTAATTCAATTCTGCTTAGAAAACTGACAGGAACAGTAGATCCTCTTCAGTCCAATACACTGCAATTGCTGGGAACAGACGCGAGTGCTATTTGCCCTGTGTATGTCAATGGGAGCGCAATAGTGACTCTTCTTACCAGAAAACAACTCTTGCTCGTAGGACCAAAAACTGCATGTGACTCAACTCCTTTTAGGACTGCGAAACAAACGCTAGCTTACCATACCAGAAACACACTCTGCTTTTGAGAAAAGAGCACTCTTCTACTCTACTGTGTTTCCTATGGTGTCCGAACAGTGAGCTTGCTCAGAACAAAAGAACTGTGCTTCCGACACACACGGGCCATATCTAGTTCAACTCTGCTTAGGAAACTGACAAGAACAGTCGATCCTCTTCAGTTTAATACACTGTACTTGCTGGGAACAGACGCGAGTGCTAATGGTACTGTGTATGGCAATGGGAGCTCAATAGTGATTCTTCTTACCAGAAAACATCTCTTGCTCTTAGGACCAAAAACTGCATGTGACACAACTCCATTTAGGACTGGGAAACAAACGCTAGCTCGCCTTACAAGAAACACACTCTGCTTTTGAGAAAAGAGCACTCTTCTACTCTACTGTGCATTCCTATAGGGCCAGAACAATGAGCTTGCTCAGAACAAAAGAACTGTGATTCCTACACACACGGGCCATATCTAGTTCAACTCTGCTTAGAAAACTGACATGAACAGTAGCTCCTCTTCAGTCCAATATACTGTACTTGATGGGAACAGTCGCGAGTGCTATTAGCACTGTGTATGGCAATGGGAGCGCAACAGTGACTTTCATTACCAGAAAACAACTCTTGCTCATAGGACCAAAAACTGAATGTGATTCAACTCCATTTAGGACTGGGAAACAAATGCTAACTCGCCTTACAAGAAACACACTCTGCTTTTGAGAAAAGAGCACTCTTCTAATCTACTGTGTTTCATATAGGGCCAGAACAGTGAGCTTGCTCAGAACAGAAGGACTGTGCTTCCTACACACACGGGCCATATCTAGTTCAACTTTGCTTAGGAAACTGACATGAACAGTAGCTCCTCTTCAGTCCAATACACTGTACTTTCTGGGAACAGACGTGATTGCTATTTGCCCTGTGTATGACAATGAAAGCACAATAGTGACTCTTCTTACCAGATAACCACTCTTGCTCATAAGACAAGAAACTGTTGTGATTCAACTCCATTTAGGACTGGGAAACAAACGCTAGCTCGCCTTACAAGAAAGACACTCTGCTTTTGAGAAAAGAGCACTCTTCTACTCTACTGTGCATTCCTATAGGGCCAGAACAATGAGCTTGCTCAGAACAAAGAACTGTGATTCCTACACACACGGGCCATATCTAGTTCAACTCTGCTTAGGAACCTGACAAGAACAATAACTCCACTTCAGTCCAATACACTGTACTTGCTGGGAACAGACGCGAGTGCTATTTGCACTGTGTATGGCAAAGGGCGCACAATAGTGACTCTTCTTACCAGAAAACAACTCTTGCTCGTAGGACTAGAAACTGTTGTGATTAAACTCCATTTAGGACTGGGAAACAAACGCTAGCTTGCCTTACAAGAAACTCACTCTGCTTTTGCAAAAGAACACTCTTCCACTCTACGGTGTTTCCTATAGGGCCAGAACAGTGAGCTTGCTCAGAACAAAAGAAATGTGCTTCCTACACACTCGGGCCATATGTAGTTCAACTCTGCTTAGGAAACTGACAAGAACAGTAGCTCCTCTTCAGTTCAATACACTGTACTTGCTGGGAACAGACACAAGTGATATTTGCCCTGTCTATGACAATTGGATCGCAATAGTGTCTCTTCTTACCAGAAAAAAAACTCTTGCTCTTAAGACCAGATACTGCATGTGATTCAACTCCATCTAGAACTGGGAAATAAACGCTAGCTCGCCTTACAAGAAACACACTCTGCTTTTGCGAAAAGAGCACTCTTCTACTCTACTGTGTTTCCTATGGGGTTGGAACAGTGAGCTTGCTCAGAACAAAAGAACTGTGATTCCTACACACACGGGCCATATCCAGTTCAACTCTGCTTAGGAAACTGACAAGAACAGTAGCTCCTCTTCAGTCCAATACACTGTACTTGCTGGGAACAGACGAGAGTGCTATTTGCACTGTCTAAGTCAATGGGAGCTCAAAAGTGACTCTTCTTAACAAAAAAAACCTCTTGCTCGTAGGAACAGAAACTGCATGGGATTCAACTCCATTTCTGACTGGGAAATAAGTACTATCTCGCCTTTCAAGAAACACACTCTGCTTTTGAGAAAAGAGCACTCTTCTACTCTACTGTTTTTCCTATGGGGTCCGAACAGTGAGCTTGCTCAGAACAAAAACTGTGCTTCCTACACACAGGGGCCATATCTAGTTCAACTCTGCTTAGGATACTGACAAGAACAGTAGCTCCTTTTCAGTCCAATACACTGTATTTGCTGGGAACAGACGCGAGTGCTATTTGCACTGTGTATGGCAATGAAAGCGCAATAGTGACTCTTCTTACCAGAAAACAACTCTTGCTCGTAGGACCAGAAACTGCATGTGACTCAACTCCATTTAGTACTGGGAAACAAACACGAGCTCGCCTTACAATAAACACACTCTGCTTTTGAGAAAAGAGCACTCTTCTACTCTACTGTTTTTCTTATAGGGCCAGAACAGTGAGCTTGCTCAGAACAAAAGAACTGGGATTCCTACACACACGGGCCATATCTAGTTCAATTCTGCTTAGAAAACTGACAAGAACAGTAGATCCACTTCAGTTCAATACACTGTACATGCTGGGAACAGACGCCAGTGCTGTTTGCCCTGTGTATGACAATGGGAGCACAATAGTGACTCTTCTTACCAGAAAACAACTCTTGCTCGTAGGACCAGAAACTCCATGGGATTCAACTCCATTTAGGACTAGGAAACAAACACTAGCTCGTCTTACTAGAAACACACTCTGCTTTTGAGAAAAGAGCACTCTTCTACTCTACTGTGTTTCCTATGGGGTCTGAAAAGTGAGCTTGCTCATAACAATAGAACTGTGCTTCCTACACACACGGGCCATATCTAGTTCAACTCTGCTTAGGAAACTGACAAGAACAGTAGCTCCGCTTCAGTCCAATACACTGTACTTGCTGGGAACAAACGCCAGTGCTATTTGCACTGTGTATGGCAATGGGAGCACAATAGTGACTTTCCTTACCAGAAAACAACTCTTGCTCGTAGGACCAAAAACTGCATGTGATTCAACTCCATTTAGGACTGGAAAACAAAAGCTAGCTCGCCTTACAAGAAACACACTCTGCTTTTGAGAAAAGAGCACTCTTCTACTCTACTGTGTTTCCTATAGGGCCAGAACAGTGAGCTTGCTCAGAACAAAAGAACTGTGCTTCCTACACACATGGCCACATCTAGTTCAATTCTGCTTAGGAAACTGACAAGAACAGTAGCTCCTCTTCCGTCCAATACACTGACTGTACATGCTGGAAACAGACGCCAGTGCTATTTGCCCTGTGTATGACAATGGGAGCGCAATAGTGACTCTTCTTAGCAAAAAAACAACTCTTGCTCGTAGGACCAGAAACTGCATGTGATTCAACTGCATTTAGGACTGGGAAACAAATGCTAGCACACCTTACAAGAAACACACTCTGCTTTTGAGAAAAGAGCACTCTTCTACTCTGCTGTGTATCCTATGGGTTCCGAAAAGTGAGCTAGCTCAGAACAAAAGAACTGTGCTTCCTACACACACGGGCCATATCTAGTTCAATTCTGCTTAAGAAACTGAAAAGAACAGTAGCTCCTCTTCAGTCCAATACACTGTACTTGCTAGGAAGAGACGCGAGTGCTATTTGCACTGTGTATGGCAATGGGAGCACAATAGTGACTCTTCTTACCAGAAAACAACTCTTGCTCATATGAGCAGAAACTGCATGTGATTCAACTCCATTTAGGATTGGGAAACAAACGCTAGCTCGCCTTACAAGAAACACACTCTGCTTTTGAGAAAAGACCAGTCTTCTACTCTACTGTGTTTCCTATGGGGTCTGAATAGTGAGCTTGCTCAGAACAAAAGAACTGTGCTTCCTACACAGGGGCCATATCTAGTTCAACTCTGCTTAGGAAACTGACAAGAACAGTAGCTCCGCTTCAGTCCAATACACTGTACTTGCTGTGAACAGACGCGAGTGCTATTTGCACTGTGTATGGAAATGGGAGCACAATAGTGACTTTCCCTACCAGAAAACAACTCTTGCTCGTAGGACCAAAAACTGCATGTGATTCAACTCCATTTAGGACTGGGAAACAAACGCTAGCTCGCCTTACAAGAAACACACTCTGCTTTTGAGAAAAGAGCACTCTTCTACTCTACTGTGTTTCCTACAGGGCCAGAACGGTGAGCTTGCTCAGAACAAAAGAACTGTGCTTCCTACACACATGGCCATATCTAGTTCAATTCTGCTTAGGAAACTGACAAGAACAGTAGATCCTCTTCAGTCCAATACACTGTACATGCTGCGAACAGACGCCAGTGCTATTTGCCCTGTGTATGACAATGGGAGCGCAATAGTGACTTTCCTTAACAGAAAACAACTCTTGCTCGTAGGACCAAAAACAGGATGTGATTCAACTCCATTTGAGACTGGGAAACAAACGCTAGCTCGCCTTACAAGAAACACACTCTGCTTTTGAGAAAAGAGCACTCTTCTACTCTACTGTGTTTCCTATGGGGTCCGAACAGTGAGCTTGCTCAGAACAAAAGAACTGTGCTTACTTCACACACGGGATATATCTAGTTCAACTCTGCTTAGGAAAGTGACAAGAACAGTAGCTCCGCTTCAGTCCAATACACTGTATTTGCTGGGAACAGACGCCAGTGCTTTTTGCCCTGTGTATGACAGTGGGAGCACAATAGCGACTCTTCTTATCAGAAAACAACTCTTGCTGGTCGGACCAGAAACTGCATGGGATTCAACTACATTTCTGACTGGCAAACAAACACTAGCTCGCCTTACAAGAACCACACTCTGCTTTTGAGAAAAGAGCACTCTTCTACTCTACTGTTTTTCCTTTGGGGTCTGAAAAGTGAGCTTGCTCAGAACAAAAGACCTGTGCTTCCTACACAAACAGGCCATATCTAGTTCAACTCTGCTTAGGAAACTGACAAGAACAGTAGCTACTCTTCAGTCCAATACACTGTACTTGCTGGGAACAGACGCCAGTGCTATTTGCCCTGTGTATGACAATGGGAGCACAATAGTGACTCTTCTTACCAGAAAACAACTCTTGCTCGTAGGACCAGAAACTGCATGAGATTCAACTCCATTTAGGACTGGGAAACAAACGCTAGCTCACCTTACAAGAAACACTGTCTTCTTTTGAGAAAAGAGCACTCTTCTACTCTACTGTGTTTCCTTTGGGGTCTGAACAGTGAGCTTGCTCAGAACAAAAGAACTGTGCTTCCTACACACACGGGCCATATCTAGTTCAACTCTGCTTAGAAAACTGACAAGAACAATAGCTCCTCTTCAGTCCAACACCCTGTACTTGCTGGGAACAGATGCGAGTGCTATTTGTACTGTGTATTTCAAAGGGAGCACAATAGTGACTTCCCTTACCAGAAAACAACTCTTGCTCGTAGGACCAAAAACTGCATGGGATTCAACTCCATTTAGGACTGGGAAACAAACTCTAGCTCGCCTTACAAGAAACACACTCTGCTTTTGAGAAATGATCACTCTTCTACTCTACGGTGTTTCCTATAAGCCCAGAACAGTTAGCTTGCTTAGAACAAAAGAACTGTGCTTCCTACACACACGGGCCATATCTAGTTCAATTCTGCTTTGGAAAGTGACAAGAACAGTAGATCCTCTTCAGTCCAATACACTGCACTTGCTGGGAACAGACGCCAGTGCTATTTACCCTGTGTATGACAATGGGAGCACAATAGTGACTCTTCTTACCAGAAAACAACTCTTGCTAGAAGGACCAGAAACTGCATGGGATTCAACTACATTTAGGACTGGGAAACAAACGCTAGCTCGACTTACAAGAAACACACTCTAGATGGAGAAAATAGCACTCTTCAACGCTAATGTGTTTCCTATAGGGCCAGAACAGTAAGCATTCTCAGAACAAAAGAACTGTGCTTCCTACACACATGGGCCATATCTAGTTCAACTCTGCTTAGGAAACTGACAAGAACAGTAGCTCCTCTTTAGTCCAATACACTGTACTTGCTGGGAACAGACGCGAGTCCTATTTGTACTCTGTACGGCAATGGGAGCACAATAGTGACTTTCCTTACCAGAAAACAACTCTTGCTCGTAGGAGCAAAAACTGCATGTGATTCAACTCCATTTAGGACTGGGAAACAAACGCTAGCTCGCCTTACAAGAAACACACTCTGCTTTTGAGAAAAGAGCACTCTTCTACTCTACAGTGTTTCCTATAGGGCCAGAACGCTAAGCTTGCTCAGAACAAATGAACTGTGCTTCCTACACACATGGCCACATCTAGTTCAATTCTGCTTAGGAAACTGACAAGAACAGTAGCTCCTCTTCCGTCCAATACACTGACTGTACATGCTGGGAACAGACGCCAGTGCTATTTGCCCTGTGTATGACAATGGGAGCGCAATAGTGACTCTTCTTACCAAAAAAACAACTCTTGCTCGTAGGACCAGAAACTGCATGTGATTCAACTCCATTTAGGACTGGGAAACAAACGCTAGCTCGACTTACAAGAAACACACTCTAGATTGAGAAAAGAGCACTATTCAACACTAATGTGTTTCCTATAGGGCCAGAACAGTGAGCATTCTCAGAACAAAAGAAATGTTCTTCCTACATACATGGGCCATATCTAGTTCAACTCTGCTTATGAAACTGAAAAGAACAGTAGCTCCTCTTCAGTCCAATACACTGTACTTGCTAGGAACAGACGCGAGTGCTATTTGCACTGTGTATGGCAATGGGAGCACAATAGTGACTTTCCTTACCAGAAAACAGCTCTTGCTCGTAGGACCAAAAACTGCATGTGATTCAACCCCATTTAGGACTGGGAAACAAATGCTAGCTCGCCTTACAAGAAACACACTCTGCTTTTGAGAAATGATCACTCTTCTACTCTACTGTGTTTCCTATAGGGCCAAAACAGTTTGCTTGCTTAGAAAAAACGAACTGTGCTTCCTACACACGTGCCATATCTAGTTCAATTCTGCTTTGGAAACTGACAAGAACAGTAGATCCTCGTCAGTCCAATACACTGTACTTGCTGGGAACAGACGCCAGTGCTATTTGCCCTGTGTATGACAATGGGAGCACAATAGTGACTCTTCTTACCAGAAAACAACTCTTGCTGGTAGGACCAGAAACTGCATGGGATTCAACTCCATTAAGGACTGGGAAAAAAACGCTAGCTCGAATTACAATAAACACACTCTGGATTGAGAAAACAGCACTCTTCTACTCTAAAGTCTTTCCTATAGGGCAAGAACAATGAGCATTCTCAGAACAAAAGAGCTGTGCTTCCTACACACACGGTCCATATCTAGTTCAACTCTGCTTGGGAAACTGACAAGGACAGTAGATCCTCTTCAGTCCAATACACTGTTCCTGCTGGGAACAGACGCCAGTGCTATTTGCCCTGTGTATGACAATGGGAGCACAATAGTGACTCTTCTTACCAGAAAACAACTATTGCTCGTAGGACCAGAAACTGCATGTGATTCAACTCCATTTAGGATTGGGTAACAAAGGATAGCTCGCCGTACAAGAAACACACTCTGCTTTTGAGAAAAGAGCACTCTTCTACTCTACTGTGTTTCCTATGGGGTCCGAACAGTGAGCTTGCTCAGAACAAAAGAACTGTGCTTCCTACACACACGGACCATGTCTAGTTCAACTCTGCTTAGGAAACTGACAAGAACAGTAGCTCCTCTTTAGTCCAATACACTGTACTTGCTGGGAACAGACGCGAGTGCTATTTGCACTGTGTATGGCAATGTGAGCACAATAGTGACTTTCCTTACCAGAAAACAACTCTTGCTCGTAGGACCAAAAACTGCATGTGATTCAACCCCATTTAGGACTGGGAAACAAAGGCTAGCTCACCTTACACAAAACACACTCTGCTTTTGAGAAATGATCACTCTTCTACTCCACTGTGTTTACTATAGGGCCAAAACAGTTTGCTTGCTTAGAAAAAACGAACTGTGCTTCCTACACACGTGCCATATCTAGTTCAATTCTGCTTTGGAAACTGACAAGAACAGTAGATCCTCGTCAGTCCAATACACTGTACTTGCTGGGAACAGACGCCAGTGCTATTTGCCCTGTGTATGACAATGGGAGCACAAGAGTGACTCTTCTTACCAGAAAACAACTCTTGCTGGTAGGACCAGAAACTGCATGGGATTCAACTCCATTAAGGACTGGGAAAAAAACGCTAGCTCGAATTACAATAAACACACTCTGGATTGAGAAAACAGCACTCTTCTACTCTAAAGTCTTTCCTATAGGGCAAGAACAATGAGCATTCTCAGAACAAAAGAGCTGTGCTTCCTACACACACGGTCCATATCTAGTTCAA
This sequence comes from Peromyscus eremicus, assembly GCF_949786415.1. NCBI lineage: Eukaryota > Metazoa > Chordata > Mammalia > Rodentia > Cricetidae > Peromyscus > Peromyscus eremicus. The sequence continues at coordinate 616 of NW_026735246.1, read as the reverse complement.
CTCTGCTTGGGAAACTGACAAGGACAGTAGATCCTCTTCAGTCCAATACACTGTTCCTGCTGGGAACAGACGCCAGTGCTATTTGCCCTGTGTATGACAATGGGAGCACAATAGTGACTCTTCTTACCAGAAAACAACTATTGCTCGTAGGACCAGAAACTGCATGTGATTCAACTCCATTTAGGATTGGGTAACAAAGGATAGCTCGCCGTACAAGAAACACACTCTGCTTTTGAGAAAAGAGCACTCTTCTACTCTACTGTGTTTCCTATGGGGTCCGAACAGTGAGCTTGCTCAGAACAAAAGAACTGTGCTTCCTACACACACGGACCATGTCTAGTTCAACTCTGCTTAGGAAACTGACAAGAACAGTAGCTCCTCTTTAGTCCAATACACTGTACTTGCTGGGAACAGACGCGAGTGCTATTTGCACTGTGTATGGCAATGGGAGCACAATAGTGACTTTCCTTACCAGAAAACAACTCTTGCTCGTAGGACCAAAAACTGCATGTGATTCAACCCCATTTAGGACTGGGAAACAAAGGCTAGCTCACCTTACACAAAACACACTCTGCTTTTGAGAAATGATCACTCTTCTACTCCACTGTGTTTACTA